>NC_065410.1:8094863-8397893 GCF_024362695.1 Pectinophora gossypiella
TCTTCTAAATTACTTATGTCTATGAATTCTATATCAGATTCAAGCGGATAATGCAGCAAAAGCTCTCTAGCTTCGGAAGAAAGAATCATTCCCTTTTGCTTTGTCATTCGAGGTCTAAGACTCGTTATCACTGGATCAGAAGACAATAGAAGATTATGCAAAATGTCTTCATTTGTCGCTGTCCTACTTATTTTTCTGGAATGGTTCTCTCTGTATTTCCGGAAGTCTTTGTTACGAGCTTCTGCTGCTTCTTCAGATAGTTTTCCTATGGGCATAGCACCAAAATGTTTAATTATATCAGCTCCATGGATCAATAGCTCGATGGCATGTAATACCATGGATAAAATTCCACATACATATTTGCAGTGTTTTTACAGTACTTAGAAAATTTTGAATTTTATCAATTTTTGGATAAAATTCAAAACTATCTGAAGAAACAGCAGAAGCTCGTAACAAAGACTTCCCGAAATACAGAGAGAACCATTCCAGAAAAATAAGTAGGACAGCGACAAATGAAGACATTTTGCATAATCTTCTATTGTCTTCTGATCCAGTGATAACGAGTCTTAGACCTCGAATGACAAAGCAAAAGGGAATGATTCTTTCTTCCGAAGCTAGAGAGCTTTTGCTGCATTATCCGCTTGAATCTGATATAGAATTTATAGACATAAGTAATTTAGAAGATAGTTCTAGTGATAGTGAAGTGAATAGCATTTTAAAATAATGGCTAACTTTTTGTATTTAATATCTTTTGTCTTTTACAAGTTAAGTAGTATATTTTTGTTGAAGTATCTCTTAAGATTATATTATTATTTTGTTAAAACTTATGTAGGTAACCAATTAATAAGAGTTGTAAGAATGTATTGTCACAATTTATGGCGAGCAATAGTGATAGATAGAAGTTAATTAATTTTGAGAAATTTTATAACGAAAAAACATAAGTAAAGGTTATTCATTAATTATATGTTCTGGGTAGGTAGCTTCAAAATATTTTTTTGTTCATTTTAACTTTGTCACTTGTGTTGTAATGTATTTCTGTATAGTATTTAACATAGAACTAAGCTTATAATAAATTAATAAAACATAAAACTGAATTTTGAAATGTTGAATTTTTTGTCCTTTTCTGACCCATTTTTTTCAAAGAATTGCAACTTTAGGCAGATGCTGATTTTGCATTTGAGTAGTCAACTAGACAAAGATTACAGAAAATAAGGTCTCGCAGCTGGATCGGTATGGACTTGGCAGAAATTTAACTGTCTTTGATACGTTTCATACAAAAAAAACAGAAAATGTTTTTTTCTGACCAAAGTATAAACTTTAGGAAAAAATGACCTAACATAACATTTATTGTGTTTGATTAGCTCTATCTATTGGCATAATCAAATATGTGATAAACGAAAGTTGAATCGTAAGTCCCTGCAATAGCACTTTCGACCCAATGTGGGCCGCGGCCGCAGTGACTTAGAACTAGGTGTAGAGGACTGAAATTTTATTTTTTGTGCTAATATCGAGAATAACCAATAGTATAATGGAAACTTATAATGAGCTGGATGTACAGGCCTCTTTGCGCAACGTAACGTAAACTAGCATAACCTAACCCTGCTTAGGCTACGCTAAGTATTTAGGCTTTTACACTATGTTTGCTAGAATTTTCGGCCCCCAATAATAACAACTATCGCATACAGATATCATGGTAAATTGGAAAATCTCACTACTATCCTTTTAACAGTTAAATTGACACATAATGGTAGAAGAGCGTCTTCTAATAGTTCCGAATTTTGAGGTAAAAATTACCTAACTTTACTGGACCAGTAAATTGGTCCCGCGTTAGACTTAAAAACGAAAAAAAAATACTGGATAGATGACACATCAACATTTTTACCGTTTATTTGTCCACGTTTGAGTAATTGGTATAGCACGGGAATTCTAAGTTGGAACGCAAACAGCGGGGAGTGGTTGTGAAATCACCAGCAGCAAGTGAATGTGTCAATAAACGCTCGCTCATTGCTCGATAAGTGTCTTCTCCGAGTAAACAGCCAGTTTGTACATTTTATGTGTAATTAAACGAGACGGCTGTAGGGCTGTCACGGTCATTTGAGGCCGCGGTTTTTATTTTAATGGCTATGGTACTTTTAGTCAGGTTGTATTATAAGCATGATTTCTTATTTAAATGCAATATTATTTTATTTTTAGTAATGTAAGTAGGTACTTGTGTTCTTGGGCAGAGTAGTTTTCAGAAATTTATAATAGGTACTTTCTAAGGCTACCTATTCAATGTGTAAAGTTATGTTAAAATCGACATTTGATGAAGTCATACCTTTTAATAAATCCATAAATGCAAACACGAAATCTTTGTTGATATTTTAAAACGATTTGTGACATAAAAACCGACCAATCTCATCATTTTAGAATAAAACGGTCTTCAAGCGCTCTCTACAAGTCTGCCCAAATCTGAGGAAATCTGGAAAATCTGTCGGAATAAATCCGGGCTTCCACTCTGGCAATAAATCTCAGTCTCCGAGAAGGCCACGTGGGTTCCATCGTCTGACATTCATAGAAATATAACACATTTACTACATAACTGTACAGGGATGCTAGAACAATAAGGTTAAGACTTGATTAAATACTGCAATAATGTGTCATTAACCTGTGGTCCATTAAACCGAAAAAAATGGTTGTAAAAAGATTTGATAACATAACATAACAAATACTTTATTGCACAAACAGGAAAAAACAAAATACAAAACAAAAGAGAAATAAAATAAGTTCAATAGGCGGCCTTATTGCTTATTACTTATTGATATTAAAAGTAACCTACAAACCCAAGGTACCTACTCTGTGCCCACTTGGTTAAAAAAAATAATTTGCTTACCGTCCTGCTGTTGTATAAAATAATGTTACCTTATCGGGTGAGAGCTCTCAGCACTCCCCAATTGTCCGCAGGCAAGCAGTGAATGACATCCATCTAAAGTATATTACACGTCAAATAATAAAAAAATATACTGTACGCGAGAAATATTAGTGTGTTATATTAAAAGGCTTGAAAGCCATAAATGAAAGAAAATAGGGAGTGACGACCTGGCATTTCTCGAAAAATGATCATATATTCTAACACCATCTTTTCATACCCTATTGTCAAGGAAAAACATCAGTTTATTTAGTTTGGTGGGAATAATTTACCTTATTATTTCGGAATAACGGGTTAATGCTATTGTTGGTTACAGATATTGCTTGGATGATAGACAGACAGACAATAATGTTCCAAGCGTGTTTTTGTATCTCTTCAGTTAAAACGTTTATTGTTCTGGTAGGTAGGCTACCAGTAGTATTTCAAAAGAAATTTGGTATAGATTTAAGGACTAAAATTAATTACAGTTTAATATATTAGTAATATCTACGTCATTTTTTGACAGCCCTGTTGCACGCCGAGTCGCGAACAAACGTAAACGCCTTGAGGGGCCCTTGTTTACGACTGCTCGACATTACCTCGATATTAACCAACTGGGAACGATTCAAAAATTCATTTCTACGTTTCTCTGAATAAACTCGAAGAAGAACCCAACTAGGAGTTCGGTCACAAAAATTAATATTTTAAAATGTATAAGTATTAAATTTATAAAATTACATTAGAAATTAAAAATCCGATATTTAACACACTTTGTCAAAAAATACTGAATACTGCATTTATTTTTGTACTTAACAAAAATTTTAATTTCTTGCATTTAAAGAGTTTATCGGTTACCTCAGTTTGATATTCTCCGAAATTTTATTATAAATGTTTATAAATCTACAGAATGGTGCGTTACTAACATTGCCATTCTGCTTGGCAGCGACGCTAGTCTCTTTACTTATATATTCCGCGTAATTTAATAAGTACGCCGCGATACGCGTAGGTATAATATACGCGTACTTTTTAAATGTACTTTTTAAATTACGCGAAATCGGATTTTTTTATTTTTAATGTCATTTTATAAATAATTATCTCGAAGTATTACATTTTATAGTAATTATCATAAGTTGTTATGCACTTTCAGGGTGTTATTATGTCTAAAGTACTAACTAGTTTAAGTTAATACAATATATGTACGTTATGAATAAATAAATAAAATAATAAATAAATGTATAGCAATATAAAGTAATAAATAAGTAGAGTATTTTGCTGTAGGTAACCTTAAAAAACACATAAACATCTTAGTGTGTATTGGGACAGTTGTAATCGCGATCGTACTCTTCGGCAGCCTATGTTTAAAAGCTCATTAATTTCCAAAAAAAAACTATTTGTGTCATGAAAATAAAATGTCAAAAGGAAAGTAATATTACCCTAAGTTACATAACATAGCATAACGAAATCAAAACCCGTTTCTTAACCATGCAGTGTATAGTGATAAGTTCACAAAACCGTAAAAGCTGTCAAGAAAACTAGTGCACCATCTTGGTTTTACCCGGCAGGAAAATGTCTTAAAATACGCTTTACACGAGAAAAAAACTAATCTAAGGAAAAGTGCTCGGAAGTCCGGTGTTTTTTATGTGACATTCATTATTTACTTACTTCAAGTATTTTGTACTTTTCCTAGATTGCCGGAAGAGATTTTTACTTAACTTCCTTGTAGCTTTTTTTAGAAAACTGTTGGTTAAACTTTGAGCGATTCAGAATTAAAAGTTGCATTTATAAATAAGTGAAGGAATATTTTAGTGTGTTGTATACATTAGTTGTTAAAGAACTATTTATGGACTGTTAGGTTGGCAGCGGTCAAACCACACCCTAAACTTAATATTTACTCAAGTACTGCAAAGAATGATGAACTGAACCGTGCTCTTATTCTAAACGGGATTCGAACTGAGTTGTTCAAGTTTTCCAATGAGTCACGTAATTCGTCCGGCGCCGAGTTCCTAACAACTATATAATTATTGTGCTACCGTGTTCTATTATTATACACTTAAACGAAACAAGGAACAATACTCTTAAGTTCCAATCGTGTTATATTATTGGCTACTTGAAAGATGTTACAAAACAAATGAAACAGTTTTAGAATCGCTGTAAAATAAGTACCTATGCTTTTAAATGTCAAAGGTCAGCACGCACTCTGCAATTAGAAGTAGAAATCCTTGAAAGCCCTGAAAGAAAAATCTATAGCTATACTTAGTGGAATGTTTAACATAGTGAAATGATTTGCCCTCTATAGATACTACTCACTTCTATAATCTCTACGTGGGAGGGCAGAATCACAAGTCGCCAGGGTGTCTAAAAATACAAAATTGGAGCAATAAAAAGTGTCATTAAAAGAACATTTCAATGTAATTTTTAATGTCTTCGAAACAACGACAGTAATACGAGTTGAAAAAAATATATTTTTACCATTTATCTCCATAGCTACCAGAACAATTATTTATTTTCATCATTAACAGAGGAAGTCGGACATGAAACACGAAAACAAAATTATTTTTCAGAACGTTGAGCATTCTGGAATGTAAGTAATACCGCTGTAGAATATAACTTTATAATAATGAAAATGACTCCTATCACAAAAACTGTAGCTTTTACCCGATTTAGGCGAAAAAAGGAGGCTGTTTGATCTGTTTGACCGCTATATACAGGGTGTTAGTGACATCGTAACGAATACTCAGGGGGATGATTCAGACCATGATTCTGAGTTAATATCAAGTGGAATTTTTCGTCGCAAAATTCATGTTTTTTTTAGTTTTTTAAAATTATTTTCAATTCTATACTTTTGCGATGGAAAATTCCACTTGATATTATCTTAGAATAATCAGCTGAATCATCCCCCTCAGTATTCGTTACGATGTCACTTACATCCCGCACAAGTACATACGGTAGCCATACAAGTAGGTATGGTTGTTAGTGACACCGTAACGAAAACTGAGGGGGATGGTTCAGACCATGATTCTGAGTTGATATCAAGTGGAATTTTCAGTCTTAATATTCATGAAATTTTTTGTGTTTTTTTTAAATTATTTTCAGTTCCATACTTTTGCGACGGAAAATTCCACTTGATATCATCTCAGAATCATGGCATCAATCACCCTCAAAGTTTTCGTTACGATGTCACTAACACCCTGTATGGATGTATATTTACATGTATAGTTGTATAGGTATTTATATGTATGTAGGTATCATCTGTATATGTATGTATGTACCTATATGCACGTCTGTTCCAATCTAACTTCTAAACTACTTGTCAGAATTTGACAAATGAGGTGTCACTAGAAGCGTCTTGATTGACCGGTGGTTACAGGCTATGTGACGTTACAATAAATTAAATGAGGACAAAAAACATTTTTTTTTTAATGGTAGTGTGTGGGACATCAAATGAAAGGGCTTAATTTGCACATTTCAAATTGTATATATCACAAGATTTTATTTTTATATTTCTTGTATAAATACACTCGGTAATTACGTTGAATTGACATGCCTGCTCAGACGCGTTCCAAATAGGTTTTATCTCCAAATCTTGAATAAAATAGGTATATTTCTCTGAAATTCTCCCGAATAGTGATGTTTAGCAGATGGTCATAGTCTTATGCTAATCTGTACTAAAGGTTTGCTTCTCACGGCATACAAACATGGCGATCTACTAAAGCTCAATATTCGGGAGAATAGAAACTATTCTAGGTTTGGTAGAAAATTGATTCCAACGGCCCGATAACGGGGTTCTTGTTGCTCTGATGACATTACTTGAACAGTCAAGTCCTTTTAATTTTGCCAGAGCAACAAGAGTTCCGTTATCACGACTCACGACTTTGTGAGGCGAAAAAAGGATTTCAACATTTAATAGTAAACCTACCTATAATATACGAAAAGCGGCCAAGTGCGAGTCGGACTCGTGTAGACTAGGATTCCGTAGCAACAAGTAACTTAATATAAAAGTTCTTGTAGTTCGTTGTAACTTTGATCGATGTTTTAATAGTGTGTTTTTTTTAAGTTATTGACTGGATGGATCTCGGACAGGATCGGGTTTTTATGGGTTTATTGAAAACATTTTTTTAGAGTTTCAGTCTTAAGTATGGGCAATGTTTTTTTCTATTTTTATGTGGAAATATTAATGCGGTTCATAGAATACATCTACTTACCAAGTTTCAACAGTATAGCTCTTCTAGTTTCGGAAGAAAGTGGCTGTGACATACGGACGGACAGACAGACATGACGAATCCATAAGGGTTCCATTTTTGCCATTTAAAAACGATAGGTATAGATTGGTAGAGATAAATTCAAATGATAGGATGAACGTTAAATGACGAGATTAAGTTTTAATAACTAGTTTTAAGTTTAAATGTTACGTCTGTTTTCCGTGTAAAGGTCAAGGTTTCGTTTTCAGTCGCCAAACGTTTGTATAATCTCAGATATTTGTGTGGGTAAGTACGTCCCTAATTCCCTATCCGTATTTGTATTTGTACGGTTATAAAATAAATCTTCATTACTGGAACACTATGGTTTTAAATGTAATTCGTTTGTTTATTAGCTATATCCTCAGGGATGTGACACAAATATAAGTTAGCGAGTAAAATAAAAGACAACCTTCTCATGTAGGTAAATTCGTGTCGTTATATTCCACTTTCATTACGATTATGATATGAAGTAATAAAGTGAAACGGTTAAGCTTAATATAGCCCCCTGATACGGATGCCTCGAGTATTATGATGCTCGGAAACCCGAAGCGGTGGAAACTTCGCGTCTACGACTATCACGATATCGTCAAAGAACGCAGGTATTTCTCAGTCGAGATTTCGAGAACTTGCCGAACAAAGACTGAGGTACTGTTAAAACGAAGTTGGAGCGAGCGGTAATCCGAAATGCACGGATCCAATATTACGGTTACAATTTGTATAAGTTTCGTTCGATGAACAAAACTGTTCCGAAAATAAAGTTTCGATATTGTCTCCGTGTGCCTGAAAACGCTAATTTCGAGAGAAACTCGGCATTTTTTTGAGTCGCAGATACCATTTTTAGTCTACTGTTTATAATACAAACAAGACCAAATTAACTTGAATATTTTATTTTGGTGAGTACATAGTATTCGTTTACGCAGCATCATAAGTTATGATAAAACGTACTTATATGTAGTATCGTGTGGATCGGTACAAAGTCAGAATTTCGTAAAGCAACACAAAGAATGCGATGGTAGGTATTTATTGGGAAATCTTTCCATACAATAGTGAGAAGTCTGGCACGTTTAGATATGGACTACATAGTACCTATTATATTCCTTAAAAAGGCACAAAAAAGACAATTCTTGTTTTTCGTTTCTTTCACTTCTCATTTTTATTTTCTTGTACTTGTCTGAATGAATTTTATAGAATGAATTCTTTCTCAAGGTATTCTGTCTCGAAATGTCTCCAAGAAAATCAGCTTCTCATACCTTTTACATGTCAAACCCAAAAGTTAATTTTAAAAAGTGTAATATGCATACGTTGCAAACAGTTGAACGCTTTCCCTGTTTTATATTTAAATAATTGAAAAACCCTGGCTGCAAATTGTCTATTTACCAAAAGTACTGTTGACAGATGACCTGATTAAAAATAAATTAAAACAGTTTCGTAACTTTATTTCATATTTGTCACTTTCTTGATCAAAAAATAGAATCAAAAATAAGTATGAAAGTACTATAACAAACTTTTGGTCCACTCGATTACTTGACACTAAAATCGTTATAAACTTGTAAAGACTATGCTGCATACAGTTCTAAAGTGAAGAAAAGGAATCCTGACGTTTAGAAGTCGGTCCTATGCAATACTAGCGTGAAGACACACAGATAGGATGAATAGATTTAATACGTAAGTTACCTTACTAAGGTATGCCTGATTTGTGAAAGAGAAGGAATACAGAGCTCTTTGAACGTAAACAGTAGTACAATGCTTTCACATTATCAATTTATTAGTCGGTTTGTGACGCAATAATAGTTAGTAATAATAAATTGAGTCTTGTCAAACACGATAGTCTACTTCTGGTTAAATATAAGTACTTTAGTAAGTAGTCTATCCTATCTTTTGACAAATTATGGCTTTACTCGCCTCGATATAAATTATGGGCGTAAATTTTCATATAGCACTTATGTATATTTATAAATATGTCATGTTCACAATATTGTGGCTCCTTCGAGAGATATGTATTATAAATATGTTTCATTATACTTATATTCTCTAGGTAATATCGTGACAGGTTTGTTGTCATACAACTTGACCGAGTTGCTTTATCAATCTGTTCCACATTATATTTGTGCGTGTACCTATTATATATTATATCGTATGGAAAGATTAACTTTCCTATTGCTTCCAAGTTTGACACTTCGCAGCGAAACCGTTGAACTTTGTCGGAGAGCTTTTGTAAGTCGATACGAGAACTTTACTTCCGTATTTTATGTGATACCTATATCAATGAGCAAAATTAAAAATGTGCGGTGGAGTGAGTGAGCACCCTCTGAATATTGTTAATAAAATACTAGTACATACATATGCATAAACTCTCGCATATTTCCCACCGGGGTAAGCTGGGACTATGGAAATCCAAGTGTTTCGATCCTGAGATACTTTTCTTGCTTCCTCCATATTCATCATTCACTAGTGATTTTTAGTAAAAGTCTTCACGAAACGTAATTTTGATAATTAATGGAATTTGTATGGAGATATTGGCCTGTGATGTCATCAGTAAAAGCAGTCGAAAATCGTACTTGTTTTTAAATAATTCATAATTAAATTTCGAAAATAAGTGAAAAAGTAAAATGAGATTGATTTTAGATCATGTTAAACTGGCTTCATTTCTAGATCATTATTATAATTATCTTTGAACCAGTCCCATTCCATAATACCCTCTCTATTTGTAAATACTTAGAAGACGAACCTTTTTCACTAATGGCAGTAGCTTCATCCCAACAATAAGTTAAACAGGAAAACATACATTTTTCAAAGAAAAATAAAGTGTAATCCCACGTAGCTGCCACCCAGTAGCGATGAAAATCGAGTGCGGGCATCTATCTCCGTTTGTGAAATGATATTAGGCCCAGACACAACACAAAGACGACCGTCACTTTGTGGTGCGGAGTATTTTAATGGCGTTGGTAGCTCACTAGCGCCTCATAAAATATACCGACACACTAGGCTGAAGATCGATACGGTTCGAAATTGTATTGTAAACGCCACTCGTTCAGTTCTATGTCATACGGAGTCTCACTAAGTGTATCTACGTAAGTAAAAGATATTAGATATACATTTCATGACTTAGAACTTATTCTTGTCTTTGTCATAATCAACGGCTTACTATGAGCGTATAATAAGAAATAATCACATCACTAATTTAAGCGAAAATTTAAGTGAACGGCCTCCGTGGTCCTGTGGTTTGAGCGTTGGGCTCACGATTCGGAGGTCCCGGGTTCAAATCCTAGTGCGGAAATATCACAAAAATCACTTTGTGATCCCCAGTTTGGTTAGGACATTACAGGCTGATCACCTGATTGTCCGAAAGTAAGATGACCCGTGCTTTGAAAGGCACGTTAAGCTGTTGGTCCCGGTTACTACTTACTGATGGAAGTAGTCGTTACATGAGCCATGTCAGGGGCCTTTGGCGGCTCAATAATAACCCTGACACCAGGGTTGACGGGGTTGGTAATCCACCTCACAGCCCACACGATAGAAGAAGAAGAAGACTAATTTAAGAGCCACACTCTTGTCGGTGTAGCCTTCTCCATTTAAGGAACATCCATGTTATTTTTTTACTTTTTTTAATGAATACTATGAGTACTTATAATCGAATGTTTTCTGATGGTAAAGTGTCTTTAAACGTTGTAATGTTAGTAGCCATTTTGACTGAAGAAATTATACGAGTGTAATGAAGAAGTGTTTTAAATATACGTACACACTTAATTTATACAATCTGGTAAGTACGTTAAGCGTATATAAGTATGCGTATTACATTAGTATAATGATATTACTCTATTTATTTAATCAAGAGCTGTTAATTGAATTGTCAGACGCTTTCACACGTTCCTGACGTTTGGAATTTAGACATAAGATAACATTTATTATAAGCTTACGACTATATTCTCGATTGCGGTTGTCAAAGGTTGTACCTCGCAGTGTAGATGATGATATCAGATGGACATCCATCACTTGATGGACACAACATATAAATTGGACACAAAATAAACGTACATTTTTTTTACTTTACATATATACATAACTCTTTCTCGTAATCAGAACCTTTTTGTTTTGACGTGACTTATTGTAGATTTGCCGCAGATAGCATTAACTACTTGGCCGGACAAATGGGGAGCGCTGAAGGCTCTCACCCGGTACAACGTTTAAGACAACAGGCCTGAGGGTGCCCAGTTGGGCGCGAACCTCGCGAACCTTTGAAAGAATTAATCGACCCTAGGGGGTCGATAGCGATAAGCGCTGAATGAGGGAAATCGTCAACCACGCCGGCGGGGTCGGTATCGGGGTCTTGAAGTGTTTGGTGTCGCGAGCTGATTGGCTGCCTCTATGGCTAGAGTAATCGGGTCGTCGGGATCGTATATTACGTCCTTCGGACGCCGATACTTTGAACCATAACCTCCTAAGGCCGAGATTTCCAGACACAATAGTTAAACAATGGGATTTAGATTTTAAAAAGACATTCGGTTTTACGGCTTTAAGGGATCAGAAGATGATATAAGAGGAGGATATTGTATATAATAGTTTTGTTATTGTATACATCTAACTATTTGTTGTTTTTATCATTTAACTTCTATTGTGCGTGCGGGACTCAATCTTCTACAACGTTGCTTACTGTCAAGACTCAACGCTTTTTTTTTTGTAACTAATTATTCTAATTCTGTTTGTGAGAACCTTTAATTGGTTCTGATGTTGTTATTCCAGTCTTTAACTTGTTTTTGATAACTGTTGGTTCTCCTAGAATTAAAAAATAAATAAAATATAAACAATGCTACAAAATAAATAGTCATAAAAAACATACACATATCAATTCACGCCAGCTTCCCACTATGCAGAGACTTGCTTAGAAGAAAATCATATCTAAGTATAATCAAATTATTTAGCGACAACAACTGATTATATACAACGTTCGGTTACTGGTATTGCTTCGTAAACCCTCCTGAGCACGCATAGAAGTTCAAAATAAAAGCTACTAAACGATCGGCCATCCATCCTTAGCATAACCGCATCCGAAATCGCTTAACTCTGTTCATCGGCTTCAATCAACCAGTGCAACCGGGTTGCAGGCGGGTTATTTTATTTATTTTAGCTGGTAGTATGTTGACCTGCGACTGGGTATAATCGCTGTTGAATCCAGTATAGTTCACTTCGTTGACATGCAATGTATCCTACGTCACTCTCGGGATCAAAACGAATTCACCCGCACTCCATGCGCCAAAATACATCAAAATATTGCGGTGATGCGAGGGAATAAATAATTCGACACAGGCATAGTCAAATTCACATTAACAATATATTAGACGGGAAGGTTCTGAACACGGATAATTATGTCCTTAAAGATAAAGTTTCAAATTCAATATAAGTAGGTAAAGGTAGTGTCCTCGCTACATCTTCAAACAAACGTGTAAGTGATAGGATTGTAGCATCGAATTGAAATAAAATAATTTTGTATTCTAATAATGGTTCGAAAATGGTTTATATTGAAAATTTTAATATTATATTTTTTTCGAAATGGATTGCTCCGGTTGGATTGTTTCCCGAGAAATGCATTTTCGGGGGTATGTGATCAGGCTGGTTTTACTTTCGTGGGTTGGAAGGACAGACAGGCAGTCGCTTCGGTAAAAAACCGGACCTGTCAAATCTTCAGGTTAGGTACGTGGACCCTGTGAAAAACGGGATGATGCTAGGGAGATGATGATGATGATGGATTGCTCCGGTCCATCACGTCGCTTAGCGAAAATAATGTTTATTAATATTTTGCGACTGGAGATATTTGTTGAATGATTAAATTTCAAGCAATACAAGCGCTTAATCAGGCTTCATTACTTTCAGTCGTCCATTACAGCACAGTGCTTGGGTCGCAGTGTGCAAATCCACCGAACTATTTTGAATTATAAGCTCATCGTCGACTAGTGCTGTGTAGAGAATGATTTAGAGTAGATGTAATTATTTCTTCCAGGCTACGGTTACTGCCGAAAGAGGCGGTATGATTTTATATGTTTGTTACCTCGTACAGTCTAAAGTACTGAATATTATATTAAAAATAATTCCCATTAGTTTCGTCTGGGTTCAGAATGTGTATTATGATTTAATTGTATCTACTGTTAATACTGTTAAGTGTTCTGTGGATATTCACGTTTATCCACGTTATCTGTTTGGACATTAAGCGGATTGTCCGTACCGACCATACGCATTGTTTTGAAACCAGTCTTATATAATGTTTCGTAAAATAATATCACACGAAATTTAATGTTGTGAACAGAGTGTAGGTGCGTCTCCGTAGTCAGGATTTAGTTTTTATGTTAAAAACTCGTATATTCTCTTATCACGTAGGTCAGCTGCGAGAAATCTCTTTGTATAGAGATAGCTTAACTGTACTGTGGTGTCGGTTTTCTTTGTATGTTCGTTTTGCCTCTTTTACTTTTTAAATACACACATTCTTTTTTGCATAAAGAAAGAAACGATTACAGAGATTATAAATAAAGTAAAGATCCTGAAAAGAATGTATAGATTTCCTTTGCCTTCGTTGTAAATGAATAGATCGTTGTGGAATGTCCTTAAGTCCATATTCACTCGCGAGTGAGTGTTTCACACAGTACATGAATGCTGGTGTTTGACCAGAGTCCATTAGAGCAGTGTACATGACTGGATTACTGCTGTAGTCAATATTGGATTGCCCGCGGCTATCCGATGTGCGATTTTATTCGCGCGCTTGTCTCATCTTACATCGCACACACAGCTTATGGTCGTAATCAATTTATTTACGAGAACACATAAAATACACAAAGGTGGTAAAATATTTTAAACAATGTTGTGATGTGTTCGGCCTGCATGCAGGAGTACAAATATAAAAAAAGAAATAAAGAAATGGTTCATTGAAAAGAAGATTATTGGAAATAATACCTATTATTACAAAAAAGTAATTCAACCACGCTTAAAGGCCTAGTAAACTACACAACCTATCGGACGCAATCTATCTGGATCGCGCGGTATAATAAGAAGCAGAGTGAGCATATATATATTCCTTACCTACACCCAATAGATCGTGTCAGATACGACGGTATCTGATAGATTGTGTGGCGCAATAGGGCCTTTAGTATTGATGTCTTATGATATAGGTGTAATGATTAGCCTTATGGTGACAGATTCCAGAACATAGATGAATACTTCATTACATAGGACTTACTTATACATATCTAGCGACGAATGTACATACGTTTTTACAATAAAATTCCCAGAGACATTCAGAATTTACCTTTAAACAGTTGTAAAAGGTTCTTATAAGTTTAGTGATTATTTAGAAGCGAACTAATATTAGGCAGCCAAATTACTAAACTCTAGAGATATAATAATATTTTAAGCTTTTTTTATTTCTTTTTTTGTTTTTATTTTTTAAGTTTTTTTTTTTTTAAAGAAAAGAAAAGTTTCTTTTCCCAGGCTAGGCTGTACAGGTTGTGAGAAGTTACAGTAGTTTTGGCGGATGAGACGTTCGTTATGAAAATGGTACCCACTGAATGAAGATATTCTGAATAATTTTATAATACTCACGGTCAATAATCTCTCAGAATCACTTTTTTATATAAACTTATTGATATAGTTGCAGCTACTATTAGAATTTGCAAGGTAATAATTAATTAATTTGAGAATTTCCCTAAGCACAGGTAAGTGTTATAAAACAAAAATCCTTTTAGTATTGGCGTAGCAAGGTGGAACCAATCGATTATAGGCGATCATAAATCTTAGCTAAGACCTTTTTTCTCCAGGTCTGTGAACACGTCATTAGTTTTCACTCAATATTCATGAAACCAAATGTTGTTCGCGAACGGTCCAAACTCTATTTGTCTGTTGGATCACGCTGAACGGCGTTAGTGTTCGCTACATTTACCCTCCCTTTATTTTGACAGTTGGGTAAGCTCACGAGAAATTATGTAAAATTACGAAGTTATTGAAGCAAGGAGGGATCTGGGTCAAGTAAGTATTTATCCAACGAAATATGACCTCTCACAATTTCTATTCTTAGTTTATACGCCTACTTATAATAGCTTCTGGCTGTATTATATTTATAAATATTAAGTCAAAGTAATTATTGTAGTAAGTATAACGTATCATTTACAACACACACATAACACAGCAGCACATAGGATTACGAAGGCGTATAAAGTGAAGGTTGATGGTAGGGCTGGCAGAGGAAGACCTAGAAGGACGCACATTGACCAAATTGGAGATATCCTTAGAAAAGGTTTAGTACGATCTACTCTGAACCGGCGTGCGTTTATAAAACTATTGATGAATGTGGAATAAGCAACAGAAGTGTGTCAGGATCGAAGCAAATGGAATTCCATAGTCTCTGCTTACCCTGGAGGGAAATAGGCGTGAGATTATTTATGTAACACCTCGTAGCATAGAATGTCTGATGAGGAGTGGTTGCATAATTATAATGCTATTAACATCTGCCTAACCCCACGGGAACACAGGCATGATGGTATGTTGTGTATTTCTTATGTATAGTAAGTAAAAGTACCAGCATTCGGCAATATTTTCTAAGTTCAACAAGAAAGGAGGACCCTTTCTCCTCCTCCTCCTCCTCCTCCTCCTCCGGTCCTCCTTTCTTGTTGCAAGTCTAAATATGTATCATACCGAAAGTACCATCTACTTATTAATGCAAGCAGATCGAACACAGCTCTCACATAAACATCGCATCACGAAATGAACTAGAGCTTTCAACATAGAGAAATAAAAGGTTTATTCGCATCTAGTTATGTTCACTTTCAGTATAAAACTGAATTCCTAGTACTCAGCACTTTGATAAGCAATTCTGTTTCCCAGCTCACTCATAATGTTGTTTCAGTTTTAATCTTGTTTTTTTTTCAATAATGTGGTTAAATGTGTTTCTACTCTCGTGTGAATGACACGAAACAAAGTATATACTTACTTTATTATTTTCAGTCATACATATACCACAAATTCCTCCTTTGCATCTATGAAATAATGTGCAAGATAATCTGACACTACCGCAAAGTAAAAGAAAATCCCGAACAAATTGGCCAGCATTGTAAATTTTATTATGTGTTATTATTTGTAAGTACATGTAAATTAATAATTAACAATAAAAAATAATATTTAACGGCCTCACGAGAACTATATAAAGTTCCTTATTGTTTGACACGTTTAAATAAATAAATAGTAGTACTTTATAAGCTAGGTAGGTACTTATTTGGATTAAGACAAAGGTCAGGCGCTAACAAGTGGCAAACCTGAGCGACTTCTGTAAATAATCGTTGTGGATTCCAGTTGGATGGGTACCATTACTCTTTGATCTAAATCCGCCTGAAGTCGTACGTAGCAAGATAGGGATTATATGTAGGTAGAATCGAAAATGGTATCCAAACGCTTATCCTTCCACACATTGATAAAGTTTTAGCGCTGAATGGCAATGGCTGACATTATCGTAAAAGTCGGAACTTCTCTGGAATAGCTCTACGAAACATAAGGGGTTCACATACAATTGCTAAAGTTTCTAATATACTACGATATATGGCCCTATTGTTCGTGTAATATCTCATAAAAATGTCAAATCGAATAAACTGTCGCCAGAGAAGATAACGCGAGCCTTCAATTACATTCAGAGATATGATAATAATATTCGAGTGGGTGAATAGGACCCAATATACAGAATATGTAATGTGCTAAGATACAGTACCGTAGCTGGTAAATGAAACGTGTAACTCTAGAGCAGAAATAGAGCTAAGGAATTAATTCAATTTTCAAGATTAAAACGAGTAAGTAGGTAAATAAAATCGACATGACAATATAAGTAAGTACCTAACGTATATTAAACGATACTTCCTTTGGATTAACATTCAAGAAATAAAAGTATATAGCTCTGTCAGCTCAGTTGGAAGAGTGTTTGACTCTTACTGATAGGCCGCAGGTTCGAATCCAAAACTGTTCTCAAATTCACGCTTTGAGCATGAATAATAATCACGTTGTGGGAAATTCACATTCCCGCGAAATGCGTTTCGAAGGTGTGGTTTTCTCTTCGAAGGTTGGAAGGTCAGTGAGGCAGACGCTTCTGTAAAAAACCGGACCTGTGAAATCTTCAGGTTAGGTAAGCGGACCTTGTGTAAATGGAATAATGCTAGGAAGATAAATTCTAACAGGCAAGTAAAGCAAACAATATATGCCAATATATAGCCATTATTTAAAAAGTTTGGTTTGTTGCCACTACCTTCACTTTACATTTATGAAGTGTGTGTATTTGTTAAACAGCATCAAGATGAATTTACAAAAGCAGTTGATGTTAATCCTCGTATCCGTCGAAATCTAGACAGATTGGTATTTGATGAAACACCAATTACTGAAATTGCTATGTGCGTTAGATTATATAATAAAATACCGACTGATATTAAAATGCTAAAATTGACATTATTTAAGACAAAATTATATAAATGGCTTAATGAACGTAATTTTTATTCTGTCAGGGAATTTCTGCAGTAATGTAATTTTTAGTTTAAAGAAAAAGTTTAGTGTAAATAAATGTACCTTTGTCTACATATAACATTTGCATGCCAACATTGTTATGGCGAAACATGTATTGTACCTACTTCTAATACCCACTTGTCACCTTATTCACCATGTTTGACGCAAATAAAGTTTCTATTCTATTCTATTCTATTCTATGTACACTTGCATGTCCAAAATGAATTAATTAATGTCAAGGCATGTCAAAATAAGTAATATGTACTTATTAATTATTTTTTACACAACAAATATTATATTTATCTAAGCCAACAACTGGCTGGAAAGTTAGAAACGCCCTGAGTTCTGACGCAAAATAAATTAACTTATTTTTTAAATGCTACATTTTTTTCAGCCCGTACTTTACAAAGTCGTGTATTCACGCGTGTAAATTAAATTGAAAATTAATGTAAACCGAGTTATGGCCAAAATAATGAAAAGGTTTAATTTTTTTTACAAAGTTTCATTACCTATGGTTTTTTTCTAATTAAACTTTTCTGATTACGAAAATGTTCTACTTGAATACCGGTAAGCTTCTTTCAGTTTTATGTTCGTTTTTCTTTTAGGACTTACTCGTTACTTATTCGGGTTGAAAATAAGTAAAGTAGGTAGGTATATAAAAATATAAATTTACGGGAAATTCGCGCTTTGATTTAAAAATCTTTTTAATAATAAATCGTTTTGTTTGAAGAGTCGAATAAAAATATTGGTCGCGCTCAGGAAATGGAAAAATTTATTCATTTACGGTTCTTGATTCAATTAAATGGGAATGATCGGTTATTTTCGGTAAAAGCTAGCAACGGAGTCTTATATGCGATTTGTTGACGTTAATTACCCGTATCGGCTTTATTGGAAATCGTGAAGTATCTTACTCTCATTAAATTTATTTTCAACATTTGGAAAGATCAATGCTTTGCAAAGAATCAGTAGACTTTTAAAAAGTAATAAAATGAACCGTAGTCACATCGGTGTGGCAACTTGGTGTTACTAAGTATAGGTCGCTTGGTTGGGAGCTTTTTCTGATCTCCTCTCCAACTCCCCGACATGGTGGACTATATACAAAGATGATGGGCATGAAACGTGCTTTATCCCGTTATTTTAAGTATTGCTAAAAGTTATCTTCTTGTGACATGATAGGTCTGTCTGTGTGTTTTTAAAACGAAGAGTACTTTGCAAAAGCAGCTCAATTATAAAGTTCCAAAGCGAACATGATGCGTGTACGAGGGCCAAATTCCCGTAATCCCGAGAAGCCGGCGATTGCGGGGCTTCCGTGTTAGGTTGCAGGGGTCGGGAGTTCAATTCCACATGCCACACTCTTATCACGTGTAGTTAAGGGAAATCGTTTTTTATTTTATCACTAGTAACCGACTACTACTACTAGCCGCCGTAGCACTAGTAGCCGTTGGTCCCGGCTATTAGCTCTAGAAAAAACAACCACCAATGTAACAACCCGTAGTGGAGCAGCGTGCTGGATTACGCTTTATACCCCCAAACAGACTTCACAATCGAGATTCCAACCGGTTTGGAACGCAGTGGTACCCACCGAAGTCTTGTAGAAAATATAAATATTTAAATGTAACCAATAACCGCATTATACTTAGGCAATGGGCCAGAAACGGGCAGAAACGGGCAGGAAATTATTTCGGGGTCTTGCCATCTGTCCTGGGGTACCCTGGCGAGCCTCCAAAAGCTATCTAGATTATCTACCCGTAGATCAGGCCTCCTAGTGCCTTTAACATACGTACAAAGATGAAGATACAGCTAGCAGGGAATTGTGGAGTGCACAATACGCTTTTGTTTCTTTATAAATAATAATTTGATATGCTCACATCGAGCTAGAATTACAATTAGTATATTTGAAACTATAATGTATTGAAATACTGTAGGTAAAAGCTTCCAGAAAATGATTAGGTAAAATATAAAAGTACGCAAGCAAAACTATTTACAAAATAAATTATACCTAGGTACTTAAATCAACACACGTAATTCCTGAAGGAGATAGCAGCAATGAGTCGTCAGAAAACCGGCAGCCACTTTTGCTGTTAGTGCAAATAAGTTTAACGTCACCAACCAACACACTGAGAAAAGTTGGGGCCTAAGAGATCCTTCTATAGAAGAGAGTAACTTAAGTAATAAATAATCCACAACCTGAAATTAAACAACAATGTTCGAGTACGCAGTACGCAGTCTAGCTGTAAAAATACTCTATTCACATAACGCGAGGGAGCGGTGTGACCACAAGTCAAACCGCGGAATAACCACAAAATTTCCTTGAGACGGAAGTTGTTATTCCTGACAACTTTATCACTCACAACAATGTTAGGTAACGAAATAAAAAGGAACTATGCCGTCGAACTATGCCGTCTGGCAGAATAGTTAAAGCGTTTCTTTCTTTCTATTGGTAGTGCGTCAGTGTGATTTATTTTTCATAAATGGCGGCAAAATAATTCACATTCCGTTTTAATTTCCTATTTTATTCCTTTATTTTAAACCCGTTTTTTAAACTCCGATGTTCACGGAGAAAGCTGCATAATTCATTAAAAACTTCAGATTATTAGGTTACTTCACTTACAACGTTTACGAAGACAATCGCTTTTTTAACACGTTTTTTTCTGTTCTAGGACCAATAATACGTACTACAATAGACTGCAAAAGGCTTGAAGGGCTCTCTTATAATTTTTGCTTCGTTTTCAAAGCTACATCGTGCTCAAGTGTCCATTTACTGCCTTTCTGCCGCCGTGCTTAGGGGTTCCATGAATTATTCGATACAAATAATTTGTCATCCCTTACTAAAACCTGTGAAATTATATAAGTATATTACGTTGATATTGAAAACATGGCTGTAAAATCCCCAATTTAAAAAAAATAATTGTAGGCGAATATCAGGAGTGTTTGCGGGTTGTCTTATTGATGACTTGCGACTGCTCTCTCCGTTAGGGGTTACAAGCGCGACTACGTGTATGTATAACTACACCCACATATTTATAAGACAGCTTTGTCCCTGTCCAAAATAAATAAATCCTTCGCGTATACACGTTGACGCAATTTATATTAAAAATGATCCATCCAAGAGATTGCATCGTTTAGGCAGACAATAGAGTGGAAAAGCAGACATTAAGGAGTTCTCGCGTGGTCTAATTAAGTGTTTCACTTAGACGAGTGTACTCCATTATAGCAACTAGATGCGGGATCACGACGCGACCTGCCTACCCTTGCGCTAAGCCTGTGGTTTGCTCCCGCTTGCCGAAAAATAATAATACACGGTGTTAGTGAAGTACGTAACGTAAACTTTGAAGGATGATTTAGACCATGATTCTGAATTGATATCAAGTTGAATTTGCGGTCGCAAAAGTATGGAACTGAAAATAAATAAAACACTAACATAGTCATGAATTTTCCGACAGGAAATTCCACTTGATATCAACTCAGAATCATGGTCTGAATCATCGTCTTCGGTATTTGTTACGGTGTTACTAACACCCATACCTAAGTACTTGTATAGCTACCTGTACCAGAATACTGAGTATTCGTTACGATGTCACTAACACCCTGTATATAAACTATATGGCGAAAACCGGCATAGATAGAAGTACCTACTATTTTGGTGCTCTTTGGCCTTTCTGTTAGAAGAATAAATACATTTTCGACATTTTCATGCATTTACTGACAAAAATCTCAACATCAGGAACTTTAAGAGCGCAAAAATCGTAGATATCTATACGGATTTCTCTGCATGCCGATCTTCCTTGCATTGACTATCGATTAGACGGAAAAAAGGGACTCGAAGTAGAATGATGCATATCGCTACTTCTTTATCGCATACGCTTAGTGACGCGTTTAGTGATAGGTACGCGTGTCCTTAGCTTACCTAAAAGTTTTTGCCTTGTTCCTCCGGTCCTGGAGATAAACTTTAATATATATGTTTTCCGATTAAGCATTACTTACGTGGTAAATCAACAATAAGACAGTTATTTAAGATACTTAGCATCCACATGCAGATTATCAGCAATTATCATGCAATTACGCACACGTCAGCCGTAGGTATGTATTGAATAAACATTCAAAAATACAGGAGCGGTAGGGAACACGCCGGCAGTTGGCGTGTCCTGTAAATCCGACGACGACGCATGGCAAAATTCCACACCGCAATTATGTAGGGTACGCGACACTTAGATGGATTATGTGAAATTAAGCGCGAACAGTAACTAAGTGAGCTTAATTCGCGCACCGCATCACCTCGAGAACAAAAGGTTACGTAAACACACGCTCAGGACATATTTCTCCATTATATCGTGTTCTTTGTTTGTTTACTTTACGAGTTACATATGAACGCGTAGGTTTTTACCCTATTTCATATTCACGAGCCATTATGTTGCCTGATAAAGAATCCATTTCATTTGTTGTGTGTAGCATAGGTATATTCTTAGGATATCTATACTAGTTGCAATGCAGGGAGTCTCATCATTTTGGATTTGAGATTGTATAGTAGATTAGACACAACGTCAATGTCACTCATAAAATCGGTATCTTTGTAAGGTTTTCGGTTGTTTACTGTTTTTCTAAAACTACCGTCTTTAGAGATGACAGAGCGCATTTCAACCCCTATTGGTAGTTGCAGTAATATGTTACCGGCGAGGATGTTTTGGCGTGTGGCCAAAATCGGAACTAACGCTATATTCTATAATAACGTCATTTTGACCGTTGTCATAAATGTTGTTAGTAGCCAATGTATCTCGCAAGATGCGAAGATGGCTGTTCACAATGCAGTACTTGTCCCTACGCTGAAGTACGGTAGTGAATGTTGGATATGGTAGAAGAAGCATGAAAATAGGATTAATGCTGTAGAAATGAAGTTGTTACGCGGTGTCAAAATCATCTGCGGTGTTGAAATGAGTAATAGAGTGAGAATGAGTGATAAGAGAGAGATGTGGTGTAAAAGACGACATATTGACTAAGATTGAGAAGGGAATGTTAAGTTGGTTTGGACACAAGGAGCGGATGAAGGATAATAGGATTACGAAAGCAGTATACAAAGCGAAGTTTAGTGGCAAAGGCTGGCAGAAAAAGACCTAGAAGGACGCATATTGACCAAATTGGAGATGTCTTTAGAAAAGGTTTAGTACGATCTACTCTGAACCGGAGTGCGTGTATGAAGCCATTGATGAGTGTGGAGGAAGCAAGAGAAGTATGTCAGTCAATTCCATAGTCTCTGCTTACCCCGGTGGGAAATAGGCGTGAGTTTATGTATGTATGTATGTTATTAATGGAGAACGTATGGAGATGGTGCTCATCAGCGCTCTCCTGACAATGTCATCTAGCGCCCTAAGATTTTTGTCGACCTATAACTATATCCGTTTATTTTTACTTGTGAAATCATTAAATGGGTTATAACATCCAAACTTTATGCTTACGTCCGTTCATAAATTATGTTCACTTTATTAAACGGACTATTATTATTCCCATTCAATATGGATTCATGTTAATGAGGATAACCCGAAACCTTTTGTTTGAAAATGTTCGCCTTTTGGTTCACGTAGGTTTTGTTGATAAGTAACCTACACATTAGTGATTCGTATTTGTACAAATACGTAGCAAACATCCGTATTCCCTTTTCGAATCAGTATGTTATTTCCGCTCCAATGTTATTTTAGGATAAATAAAAAAAAAATAATAAAAAAGTTTATTCAGGTAAAATCTACATCACACATATACATTTACAACATGAAGATATACACATATTACATTAATATTCATTAAATCATATTTTAAAAGTTAAATATGTAACCAGATGTAATCGAGAAGCTACCTAAGATGAATATATTAAACAGGAACGCTCTTTTCCGTTAAAATAGAAATTCAGCGGTTCTATCTACATTTTTGAAGTGACTTGATTCGTGTATCGATTTTGTATTAAATTTTATTCGAGGTAACTGCACGGGGGCTCACGTAGTTAAATGGAATTCTTTAGTCCGTCGGTCGCTGCTCTCAAGAGCAAAGGTCGATTAAATGTTTCAAATCGAACTTGCTTACAAATACCCGCCTACAGGTGAACTATATACGTATTAATACTGTAAAAAAATACACAGTTTTCGAAGTGTATACCTACTTATAAAGTCATCTAAATGTCTTATTAATACTTCCGTGCTTCGGAAGGCACGTTAAGCCATTGTTCCCGGTTACTACTTGCTGATGTAAGTGAGTAATCGTTACATGAGTCATGTCAGGGGCCTTTGGCGGCTCAATAATAACCCTGACACCAGGGTTGTTGAGGTTGGTAATCCACCACACAACCCACACGATAGAAGAAGGTTACTCTAGATCGATTAATATCACACTTCATGATCAAAACCTGAAACCTATTAAAAACGTAACTATGCCAACAGAAATGTAATGTTATTTTCTTGCTTGTTTAGCGAATTTTACGGTAGGTAAATCCCAAGACTAACCGCCTAATGGAAGAAATAAAACATGGGTTAGTACAATCATGCCGAGCGAACTGGTTTACCCTTTCATTACCCTTTGATTTACCTGTATTTTCATGTAAACTGCTTTGAAAATAACAAAAATACTCCTGCTATAAAGAATTTAATACTTACGTTGAATTAACTTCCTTCGGAGTGTTTCTCGCAGTACAACGCACGTCTAACTTGGGCTCATAAAAGTGGTTTTTCGTGTTGGCTTTCCAATTTTCCACGAGCACTCTACGTGCTTGATTTAATAGGGGTCCCATTCTGTAATCGTCAGCTTTAAACTTTTATGTTATTATTAATATAAACGTTCGCGAAGCAAAGCAAACGAGCGGAATATAAAGGTCGCTCCAAAAGTTTTGATCGATGAATGAATATTATTTTCGTCGTTTAGCTACTTGTTGGTTAATAATAACATTTTGATAGGTAATGCTTTTTTTAGGGATTGGTGCCTAAAGGGTAAAAAATCGGAACCCTAATACTAAGACTCCACTGTAAGTCCGTCCGTCCGTCTGTCACCAGACTGTGTCTCATGAACCATGATAGTCAGATAGTTGAAATTTTCACAGATGATGAAGTTCTGTTGCCGCTATATATTTTATTTTGTTTTTAGTATTTAGTATTAATATTTAGTTAGTGTAATTAATGGGAGCTCCCATACAACACACGCGATTTTTATTCCATTTTTTGCTCGACATCGATAATGACAACAGGTATGCATTTGAAATATGTACAAAATACTCATTTGTATTTTTACTCTAATATTAAAATTGAAATAAAATAAATATTTAAGGAGGCTCCCATATAAATAACACGTGTTTTTGCCTAATTTTGCTTGATATTAAAAGGGATAAAATATGAAATTTGTGTACCTATTGTTGCTTACCTAGTGAATGGTAAGGAACCCTTCATACGCGAGTCCGGCTCGCACTTGGCCAGTTTTTATTTCAACACTGTGTATCCGATATTTCATTCGTACAGTCATGAGCAATATAATGTACCCACTTTAGGACTCTGTCGCACTAACATATTTGACATTTAGTGAGACTTACTTACAGTTCAATTTGTCAAAAAAGTTAATGTGACATGGTACCAAAGTGTATATATATTAATGCTCGTGACCGTTTATTACAATTTTAGTATTGGTTCGATTATCCGAAGATAGGTGAAAACAATTAAGACTATTTTGAAAATCGCCCAGCTTCTTATAAAGTTACAAACCAAAACGCTATTAGTATGGATCTTGGACCAATTTAAAATGCAATGGATTGATATCTAAGTAAATCTTTAATGTTTCGGCGGTATATTGCGCGCCGTATCTATTTATGTCTCAATTTATATTCAAAGAATCTCCGCATTGTAAAGAGCAATCATTTTGACAATCACTAGCACTAAAATTTAAAATAGGAATTAAAATTCGATAAACATTTATGGTAACATTATTCAAAGTATTAACCGTCATAAGTTTCAGGGTTGTTTGCCGTTGGATTTTGGACTGTGAATATTTGGTTTAAGGTTGAGTTCAAGTTGTGTGGGGTCTGTGAGTTGGCAAGATTACGGAGTGTCGTTACGATCCTCGTTTAGATAGGCGCGTGAAGAATTGCAGATCTGGAAGGAGACACCTCATCTTATGTAAAACGTTCTCAGTTCGACTGCGCCCTTCGCCTTGGATTCCAAATGCATGAAACGCTTGCTATCTTTATTCTGTGTGTATTCAACTCTTTGCAGTTTAATGTTTTGTAGATATTGGACGGTTTATTGTTAGGATTCGTACGGATATTTCCCTACTAACTTATCAAACCTCTCAAGGAATGCTATGCCATGGACATGACGAAATAATAGCTAAGATGTACCGAACAACTCCCTTGGCGGCAACATGAACTTGTAAAATCAACAGCAAAACTCGTCTGAGCAAATACAAGCTAGAATGTATATAAGATTTTTCTATGTATAACAATAACTGAGATAAAAAATGAAGTCCCGAGTACAAACAGTCGCCAGTCTCTAGAGCCCAGGGCAAATACCATTCCGTGATGAAAGACTCATCCCATCTGTTGAAATACCTACCTCCACACGACATCATTTATTATCGAAAAGATACGAATAACTTACATGAATATGAGTGAGAGTCAATATTTAGATAATCAAGAAAAGTTGTTTACGTAACTACAATACTATATGCCACTTTAGTTATTGATGAACTGTGTAGTGCAGTTTTACGTTACCAGCCCATCCAATTTACGAATAGACGTTATATCCATCTTCTACGATTCATCTCGAATGATTTAATATAATATGTTATTATTTAAAATTATAATTTTATAAGGTATTTCATGACTTTGACTTTCATGCCATCAGCGTGCCAAATTGGCGAATGACAGTAAATCCACCGCAGTACCCAAGTTATGAAGCCATAAACTTCCCCGTAAACAACAGATGGAAAATGTACCATTTCTCACCTGAAAGCGGCAACTTTATAAATGTAGGACTTGGACTTTGAATCAAGTGTTATCTGAGAAAAGTTGTAAAAGTTTTAACAAGGTTAGGTTTCCAGTGATGCGTCTGATCTGCAGATAGGCACATCTAATTACAACTTCAGAAATGTGGGTCGTTGTACACTCTACTGAAGTTTCCGTGATTGCAATTGGGGCTAAAATTGTGCGGCAAGTTTGGTGGAGTTCCTGGAGATAGTATTAGCAGATATCAGGCATGTGAGAAGATAATCGCCTTAACGGAAGTTGTTAGCACAATATTACCAAGTTTGTTTAGAGTTTGTTCCATTAAAATCTTATTGCCGTGAATGGTTTGGTTCACGTTCATCAAGTTTGTCGGATATCTGATAACATGAGTACACGGTCAAAATATTGGATTAAAATAGTGCTTCACTTTTTACAATAGATTCTCGACAGTTGGACTACCTTCTACCGTAAAACGTTGTTATTTTCCTAAAATAGGCCACAATATACTTTACACAATTACAAGTTTAATTATAAATTATTATGAGAACGATACGATTATCAGCTTCCTTTGGTTCAATTATTAAGCTACTACCATCTATTTTCAAACAAAGGTGTAATTAAAGCGGGTTTAAAAATAGTAAATAAAAAATCCAAAGAAAACTCCATGCGCTTGGTCTTTGATCTTTATTATATAATAAAGTTAGTTCATTTCGCCCCGGTAATGAATATTAATGTTCTCGCTTAAGTCGTAAAGTAAACTTTATCAGAACAACGAACGTCGTGTCCTGACTTCCCGACTTCCACCGCAGTGATAACTCACGAAGAATAACCAACTCTGCCCGTTTTCAATTAAAATTGAATTTTGTAATTGCGGTATAAACATGAATTATTTGCGTCACGGGCCGATACCGAGAATTTGTTTTACAACAATGTTCCCACCAGACCCCGTCTGTTCTGTGCCTGGGTACCTGATTGAATATTTTATAGATACAGAATAATCTATAACAATTTTATGCCTTCGCTTGAAAATATGACTAAAGAAATTGGTAAGCAAGGTCTGGCAAAGCTAAAATCTAAGTCCGCCACATACAAACGTCGTACCCGCTACCGGTAACACTTCCTATGTAATTATTACCTTTACTCCCAGTACAACAAACCAAATATCCTATACATACACATAAACACTTTTAATACGATGTCCTGATAATGAATTACAAACTTACAAAAAAGTGTTAGCTGATTTTTTAAAATATGGTTCTGGGTTTTGTCACCTCATCAGTCATACAAACGTGAGCTTATTTAGTATCCGTGTATGTAAACAGATGCCTTACATCACAGGCTGAGGCTAGGGTTGTCAGATGCTCTGGATAGTAGGCTGTACCATGGTACAGCTACACCAGTGACCTTAGTAATTGAATCCATTAGGGATACAAAATTACTGGGCCCGTAGCCAGGAGGTGGTTTTATATAGAATGATTCCTACTTATATACCTATATTTGAATATTAACTACAAATAACAAATTGGTAATAACCTCAGTATTGGCTTTAAAATAAATAAAAATGCTCGTCTCTTTTCGAACATGGACGGGTTAATAAACGGCATTCCAATAAGTTATGATAATGTAATAAATTTATTGAATTATTTTCCAATATTGTATTATAGTTAAATGTTTCTTTGTGATATATTTCGGGGGTTATACGGGGTTAAATTTTAAATTCTTAATGAAAATTGACTACACCCTTGAAGAGAAAGTCCCGCAACACTGCTGAAACTTTCATAATAAGAAGAATCTCTTGTATACGAACAAACTTAAATGGTTTTAGTTGACAACTCTGTGCCTGGAAGCACAATGAGGTTGTCTGTACACACAGGCCGAGACATAGGTACCGAGAGTGATGCGAGCTCAGGTTGCGAGTCAGTGAGCCCCCCAGTCACTAATACAAAAATCTCATTCTTATCGTGTGCCGTATTACCGCGTAAGTGCGAGTGAGACAGACAGTCCGCGAACGTTTCCCTTTATTCCTTAGCGGTTTACGGCAATTTAGACAAAAATAAGAGTGGAGGGGGTGAGGCAAATCTACCTCAGCGCCCGATACGAATTGGTGCGGGGCAAGGTGTTACCCCTAGTTACACCTAGTATTAGATATTCTTTATTGAAGGTAAAGCTGAGATTTTATAAAAAAGAGCCGAGCTGCGCCACAGCGAATTTCTGTGTGAACGCGTACATTCAAGTTACAGCGTAGTACTACACAGGGTGTTAGTGACATCGTAACGAGAACTTTGAGGGATGATTCAGACCATGATTCTGAGTTGATATGGAATTTAAGTATACATGTATGTTTTTTTCTTTGACATGTATCTTACGTTACCAATAAAGATTTGTATTTGTATGCAACTGAAAGTAGTTTAAAAGACACAAAAATTTTCATGAACTTAGAATATGGTCTGAATCATCCCCGTATTCAGTAGTCGTTACGGTGTCACTGGCGCCCACACGTACTTGTATGGCTACCTGTACGTACTTGTAAGGCGTGTAAGTATCATCGTAACGAACACTGACGGGGATAATTCAGCTCATTTTTCTGATTTAATATCATGTATCAAAAACGCAAAAAAGACATGATGTTTGCGACGGAAAATTCCACTTGATATTATCTCAGAATCATGGTCTGATTCACCCCCTCTGTATTCGTTACGAAGTCACTAACACCCGGTATAAATTTTGTGTGTATTTTTATACGCGAGGCGCCTATAGCTTCACGGAGCGCGCACTCTGTTTTTCTTCGACATCCATTAATCATAATAATATAATCTTGATTAGTTACAAGTCTTTAAAAAAATATTAGAAAGCACTAGACGGAAAATAAGGGGGCACTTGAGTCCAATTTTCAGGTAAAATCCTTCAGCACCCATATCTTAATACTCCAGTTAAGTAAAACATGGTGAGCGGCAAAGCAAAGCTATGATGTTAAATTCTTTATTGTATACAATAATACATAATTAGAAAAAAATAGATACAAAAGGTAGGGTAGGGTAGGGTAAGTAAAGGTATTAAAGAGATTTCAGCTAAACGGGGTGTTTAGCATAGTATAAGAGCTCAATAAAAGTGGGAACTGCGAAGACACTAAGTATACAAATATGAAATAAAAATAAATACAAATATAAATAAACATAAGTGTAAATAAATATATAATATCCTATACTGATGATGTGATCCAGCCGATTTCGGCTACGGCGACTGCTTCAACTCCGACATTCATGTGCTATATATACTATACTATTATAATATACATATTATATTAAGCATGAGGAGCTCGGTGGCGCAGCGGTTAACGCGCTCGGTCTGCGATTGTTGAAGTAAAGCAACTTTCGGAAAGGCCGGTCATAGGATGGGTGACCACAAAAAAAAAAGTTTTCATCTCGAGCTCTTCCGTGCTTCAGAAGGCACGTTAAGCCGTTGGTCCCGGCTGCATTAGCAGTCGTTAATAACCATCAATCCGCACTGGGCCCGCGTGATGGTTTAAGGCCCGATCTCCATATCCATCCATAGGGAAGGCCCGTGCCCCAGCAGTGGGGACGTTAATGGGCTGATGATGATGATGATATTAAGCATACACAATGATTCATCATTACATTTAATTGAAATCACAAAAAAATGATGTAATCATTATAACTTGTTATAAATTGGATTATTAAATTATCTACGCTATACTAACCAAACGCACTTTTACACAGAGCGTATGCAAAATGTTACGTCGATTTTTATTTGGAAATTATTCAATTCCGCACTATCCTAGGGTCCTAAGACTCTCCTGGCTACGTTGCGGTAGATTTTAGTTTCCCCTAGGGCGCTTTACACTTTGCCAGAATAAAAAAATGTTCTATGTTAATTCAGGCTCGATAACCTTAACACGGTAACATAAGGCATCCGATCGCTCCCTTAAGTATTTTTTAAATAAACAATTCGCATTTCGAGTAGAGATACTTACCAATACTTATTTCGGAATAGGAAAAGCTTGCGACTCTTCACATGGATGTTATTTTACGATTAAAAAAAAAAAGAAAAAAAAGGCTTGCGACTGGTTCACATGGATGTTATTTTACGATTACTTTACCCAGTTATTTCTCTATTTAGTATCGAGGTTTATTAAAACTGTATATTAAATTAAGATATGCTGCCATTAGTAAAGAATTTAATAACAACTTGCTCTTGTCTTGCACAACAACGCCATCTATTATTTTTGGGGAACGTAGCCTGGAAAGTCCCTCATTCTATTTATTTAATTTCTTATATTCGGTTTTATCGAATCGATTTTGATGGACTACCATTGTCGAAATCACTTTGTGAGACTGTCCTTTGTTTGGTAAGGACTTTTCAGGCTTGAATCACCTGATTGTCCGAAAAAGTAAGTTGATTCCGTGCTTCGGAGGGCACGTTAAGCCGTTGGTCCCGGCTATTGGCCGTAAAAACACCTCCACCAACCCGCAGTGGAGCAGCGTGGTGGAGTATGCTCCATACCCTCTCCGGTTGATTGAGAGGAGGCCTGTGCCCAGCAGTGGGACGTATATAGGCTATTTATGTATTTCATAATTAGGTACACCACTGATACCGTTAAACCACAATACGGTTTGTCTCGGTACCAGTCTCCTCAGTTCGTTCGTCTCACAAACATCAGTAAGTTTTATTATCTAAAGATGATAATAAAACCTATATCAAACTAACCTCACATAAAGAATAACAAGTTAATAAATAAAAGTTAAATTAAAGTTAGTTAGTTATTAGTTAGTTTAATTATTATTATTTTTATTATTAGCTGTTTATAAGTTGTTAGTTAAGTTAAGTTAAATTTAGTTTGTCACCTGAGCCTATCGGTATAAATAAAAAGTCCACACATTTTTAATTAAAAAAGAGCTTTTAATATGCTACATAATTCTATCATATACTTAGATCTTTTTCGCTAGAAATATATACTTAAGTAGCGGATGAAACATGCAGAAACATTGTGGATATTTTTAGACATTACACTTCTGTTTTTGTAAGTAGGTCGGTATTATAAAGTAATTTACCTATACATAACATAAACAAACAGCCTAGGATTTATTTATATTGGTTTAGATACTTATAAGTGTTAGCTATACATTTGCAGTATCTTTCTAATTTAATGATCCAATTAAAGATTATTGATGTATTATATTACCCTTTGAATGTTTTAATACCCCGAAATTTCAGGTGAATGTACACCTACTAAACAAACAGTCTATGAATACCTATGTAAAGAAAATTATTAAACTCTTAATTAAATTAATTTGTTTCATATGAATTTGTTGTTTTTGTTTTTCATGTTACGATATTGACTAATTATAATTAGATAAGTATTAAGGATCAGACGATTAAAATTCCCGGTCTGTTAGGAATAAAGGGACCTAAAGAGTCTTATAGAAAAATGAACAACGGATGAAATGAACTAGACAGGTTCATTTTATTCATCTTAAGCAATACTGTTGCAGGACTCATTTCACATCTGTAGTCTGTATTTGGATGAGAAGGTTTCAAGAAGACAACATGCAGCCACAGCTAGTATTGAAGTTCTTATACGAATATGTTTGAACCATAGAGTATTATTATCAATTTCGGTGTACTTATATAGTTCATCTCGAAGGAGAGTTACCAATACAATATCACCAATATAAAATAAACAAGCAATTATTAAATTAAGGGGCAACGTATACGTTTTTACAATAAGATTCCCATTGACATTCAGAATTTGCCTTTCAACTGTTTTAAGACAGTAGTTAAACAAAAATTTTACAAAAAAGGTTATTATAAAGTTAGTGATTATTACACCGACAAGAGCGCAGCTCTTAAATAGAGAGAGATTGTTTAGAAGATATGAACGCATGGGATTAACTGTCTGAGAACTGATATTAGGCAGCTAAATTACTCAATTGTATAAAAATATTTTATGTTTATTATTTTTTTTAAAGAACGTCTAGGGCCCTGTGCCGAGGTCTTTTTTGCAGCTTCTTTTCCCCGGCTATACGTACACTACGTACAGGTTGTGAGAAGCTGCAGTAGTTTTAGGCGGATGAGACGTTCGTTATGTAAAAATTGACGATTCAAAGTGTAACTATGTAACCTACTGAATAAAGATATTTTTGAATTTGAATTTATTTTTTATTGGTACCTGATCGCATTTCATGTTATGTATTTTTACTCCCAGTTCAGTAGAGAAGTGAAAACTGTTTTAAGATTCAAGCTGGCCTCTCTTTCCTAGACTTGTGGCTATCTTTTTATAGGAAGAAAACTTATGCATCACTTATAAACAGAAATAGCAGAAACATCGAATAATCGATCATAGTTTCAAACTGTTTTTAGCTTAATTTATATACTTAGATGTAACTTTGAATTCCTGTACTTGGTTCTAGCATCCTCTAGAGGACTACGTTTATTGACCGATCGCGCTGAACTTAACCAATAAATTTTAGGTCGAATTTCTAAGTTAATTTTCTAGATAGACCAAATTGCTGCCATATTTTCCAAATGGGTTAAGTTAATATCAATTTTGCAATAAGTAAGGTTAATAATTTCATCGTTACAGTACAACCTTAGTATTTCTAATTCACTTCTGACAAAGCTATCGATATTTTTATGTTTTTAGAACCAAATCATTCACGTCTCTACTTCAAAGTATAAACTCCAACAATATCACAACCCAGTTTCTGAACGACCCTAAAACTGTTGAACAGTTTGAACCTCATTTACCCTTAACAAAGTTGAAACTAATTGCAGTAATAGTGATTCAGTGTACAGTAAGAGTATAAACAGGGTAATCTAGTTCCGTGCTCCGTTACGTTTGTACGGCAAACAGGCCGTGTTTGTCCAGACAATAGCTAAGTACAATAATTGTGCATGAAGTGCCTTGCCCGTTGTACCAACAACGAAGATAGGGCTGCGCACCCGCAAACATCTTTATACATTTGTTGTTTTTTGAGTTTTTCGTGGCTTAGTTTAATTTGAATGAAGCAACAGTCTTCCAAACTAAACGAAAGAAAGCACTCAATTTAAATAAAAAAAACAAAGTAAGATTATGTTTAAGTACTTATTGAGGAGAATCTTGTACTTGCAGTTTTGTGGTAGCGAATATATGGAGAAAAAACGTTTGCAAGTGTAAAATAATAGGAAACAGTATGCTGTAATATTATTCTGCAAGACAGTAACTAAGCGCAATACCTGTCTAATTGTGCATTAAGTACTCGAACCGTAGACAGCTTGCAAACAGCTTAATTTTGAGAAATACCGCTGCTTTCTGTTGAAATTATTGTTGTATCAGTTCTGTACGTTTGTTTTTATATTACTGTTGTTCCTTTTTCAATTTTAAATCAGCATTTCAGCATCAGTCGAGAATCTTAGCGTGAATATTGAGAGCATTTGTAGGTTACCTTACTGATGACATATGGCTCTACTTTAACAGGTTATGGATGTGATATTTCACAGCTGTTAAGTAATATGGAGTCTTGGATAGCTGAAAGGCCGAATATGAAGTTGTATATTCGTATCTCGGGTAAAAAGTATGTTTTAAACGGATAGAAAAGGCGCATTCAAAGAGTTTCATAGCAAACAACATCATTCTTTTCTAACAGACTTAGATAGGCACGTGGTAGAAAAAGTCCCCTGCAATTTTTCTCGGCTTACCTACAACTAAGAATTTTCCCCTATTCCCAGTAGTCTTACCGAGATATCTTACCTTTTAATTTTAACAAACAAACATCGGAGGTTCTTAGAACCAAGTCACTTGGTTGTAAATAGCAATACCTACATAAAATATGTTTATTGCTACTTATAAATCACAACACTGGTAAAAATAATACCTATTATAAATAAACGCTTACGTTGACCCCAAATTTCAAACTTGGCAAATTGAGTCAAGATTCAAACTTCAAACCTTCTTTGGCTGGCTTCAGATTCTCTCGATAATTTGCTAAAGAATGAACACCGAGCTAAAACGGCAGCAGAACTTTCTTTAGAAAAAATAGAAATAGATTGAAAATAATAAACTAAACCAGAACTTCGAGTTCGTAAGACGATGCAGAGAGGTTAAGAAAATGCAACGGCTACGTAATCACTGAAACGAACAAGCTTTTTCCTCGAGTTCAATAACAGCTTATAAATAACTAGATATTATGGTTTCAATAGTACTTAATTGCAATATTGCTCGTGAAGGGCATTGAACCAATAGGTGTTTGATAATTGTGTTTTCAATGAATAGCGTTATGATCGTTCTGATTCGCAACATATAACTTTTTGTAACTAACTACCTTCTATTGACCATCCAAATCAGTTCTACTTCATTCAACTATGGGTAAGTATAATATAAATAAACCCAAACCCTGGGAGTATGTCAAGTTGCCTCATCATGTAGCGCTCTAACCTACCTATAGTAGTAGGCAATGCTTACTTATGTTAATTAGATGTTAATGGTAGACGTAACCAGATCAGCACTCGATCGTCGGCATCTTGGAGCGGGGCTTTCTGAATAAACAAACATCTTTGACTGGGCTAAATGCCGGCGAGTCTGGTGGCCAAGCAAACACAGTGAGCAAACTGCACTCCGAATTGCTTCGACGAAGCATGTTCGAGTGGACCGCTCGTCAACCAACGGTTTCCCGGTACAGATCCATAATAGATAAGTCAATCTCACAGGTAACCTTATCTGTTCGTGGTTAATGATTTGTTATTTGAGGAAATGATAAATTAATATTTTGACAAAAAAATACATTACTAATAATTGCGTGATGTGAACTGAGTTGATATCTGTCTCAGCGATTTATATATCTACTTACCAGAAACAAGATTGATTGAATGTCTATAGTAACATACGTATTTAGGAAAATTATATTTTTTTAAATTATAACCATGACGAATATGATGCGAATGCTGTTTTTTTATGTAATTGCACTTTACATTGCACTTTACATGTAAGTTTGTAGTAAGTACTGAAGTTTTGCTGCTCTACATTTTTGCTAGCTTGTTAGCTTTAGAATAGTTGTGCAATGAAGATTGGATTAAAATCAGACCTTAACTCTTCTTTCTATCATGTGGGTTGTGAGGTGGAGTACCAACCTTATCCATCCTGGTGTCAGACTTTAAGTTATTTGCGTGGTTTTTACAAATTAAATGAATACCTAATTTACTTGGTTATATCCTTTGGTTACAACACCGTTGGCGTGTGAACTTCAACCTGACATTTCACTAGTCACGTTACCAAAAGGTTACATTTAAATATTTTTGGGGGGAGGAGGGATAATAAAGTATTTATTTCATGAGATACCAGAAAATGACTTCAATAGAATGGAGTTGTCATATTTGTCTTGATTAAAGGCCTCAAGACTACTTACAGACTTTGCACAAAAATGGACTATGAGTACAATCAATAATCGAACCCTTGTGATGTAAGTCACCACATCTCTCAACTACCATAAATTAAGACCAGAATGACTAGAATTTCAACAATAGATAGGAAACATGGAGAATAATGGGATCGCTCTAGCTTGACGATTGCGGTGGCAATATGATCTCACTCACACGTCAATGGGACCACACTGACTTTATGCGGTAAATAGTTGGCGTTCAATTACTGACATTAAACCTGTCATTACTGTGGCGCCGGCGAGGTGGAATTTCACTCCTCTAAATGGCTGCAAACCAAAGTGTAATGAACTTTCTTTAGTAAACATAAAGTTTCAGCGTCAAGTAGAAAATACCACGTTGCAAAGGGCAAAGTAAGAAGAAAACACAAGTATTTTCTGTGTGAAAGTTTGTTGTGAAACTGAATGCCTGAGAAGACAAAGCAGTCCCGAGCGGTCTTAACGCCGACGCCGCCGTGCCGATGTTTCGCCAGACATGTTGAATGTAACGGACAGTTCAGTATTAAGTGAGTCGAATAACCAAAAACAGTGATGTATAGTACCTACTGGTACTCTGCTAGACTAGGTACAGTAATCCGGCGAGCATGGCTATAGAGATTTTGATGACAGAGAAAATAGGGATAGTGGCCTGTTAGGATATATAATGAGCGACGGTCTGGAACCTATTACTCTATCATATTCGTCTACAGGACTTTAATACCAAGTGTGGCTTGCAAGTTGTCTTGCAGCTCACTTTAGAAAATAAGAAGGTTTGAGAAGACTTCAGCAAGCAGCAGCTGATGATAATTATGTTGACTGTACGAGTATCTTCAGAGGCGTATCGGTAATGTAAACAGGTAATCTAAACGTCAAACTCCCTCCACGAACAGACCGTTCCATTTTTCTTCCAACAAAATTCTTTACCATCCCATAAATCAGGGCAATACAACAAACTGCACAAGCGTACATAAATAAACACGATTTGCAAGGAAAGCTGGCTGATCACAATAAGTATTCGAGAATAATTCATACGATGTATTCATACGGGCCCGCGGTAACGTACGGCCCAATTTTGGCGTACAATTTACCTGCAGATGCAACAAACACAAAGAGGTATATTCCGAGTCAGGGCTGCCAGATGTTCCTACAAAAAGGAGTGTCGTTGGGCTTCCTACATCTGCAATGGATGAAATTGCAGTTAAGGTCCCTTTGTATACCTATTTTGTTCCTAAGTCCAGAGACAGAATTAAACTGACTTTTTAGTAAAGTAAATATCCCTCACGCAAAAAAAAATAGAGAATAAAATCGAAGATTAAATGGTTTACATCAATGCTACCTGCAAAAAGCGAAAATAAGAGCAAAGTTATTTCAGCTATAGGCGCTCTAAATCTCTCTCCTTATTAAATATTGCTTAGACGGCGAACAACCTAAAAATGTTTGTTTATGATTTTTATTTTATAGCATTCACCCATGCTTATGTAGATCAAAAATTTGCCATGGATAGGAGGAGGACCCGGTGGTGTAATGGTTAACACGCTCATCCCAGCTTGACAAGGGCTGCGGTTTCAACTTCCGTCCGAGCAGATTTTTTCGATTTAATTTTCTCTGTGATGTGAATTATAATGACCATGACCAACTTTACGCCCACAACATAATTTGCTCTGCGATGCGACCAAACACGCCATGCATCACGTAAGGCACGTGGGAGACAGATGAACCAACATAACAGCAAAACTTTCGCACGATCTCTAAATCAGTTTTTATTTTAAAAATGATTATTTTTTCAATTGTTTGAAACGCTACTCCTTACCTTCCGAGCTTCCTCGTTAAATTAAAATAATTATAATGATTACTTGTATTCTTACTCGGAAATGTGGATGCACTCTCGGGACTGGAGAGCTAACTTTTGCACAAGATATTCTTATGTTCAGTTGTACAGTCAAACGACATGGTGCAGATGATTTGATTTACTTTAGATAGCTAATTAATCTTAATCATTAGAAAATTAGGTTCTTGGTTTTAAAAATATACCTACTTATAAAGTCTGAACTGTGTGTGTCGTTGCTTACCTAATTGTAATAATTCTATACCTGCAAAAAATAATAAAAAAACCTTCTGTAGTTTTTACTACATCTCATCTCAAAGTCTGCAAATATTTTTTTATTTGCAGACTTTGTTACAGATAAGCAAATCTGTACTATCTGTTTCCTTTGTATGTTCATTTTGCCTATTCTATTGTGTACGAATACATAAATAAATAATTAAAGAAATATACCTATTACAAATGTTTTATGTTACCAATCTAAGAGAAAGTCGAAATTACAAAAAACTTAGACGATCATAAAACGCCTGTTACATTAGAGTCGCAACCATCAAGAAGGATGAAGAGGGTAACCCTCGAAGGTTAAGCGAGGCAGGAGGCAGAAGGCAAAAGGCACGAGGTGCGAGGCACAACGGGTCGGATTACAGCGGCCATCTGCCGCGCGACGAACAATCAGCCTAACGAGCTCGCGACCGGATTAAAGCCTAATGCCCCTGCGAACAACGCCCGACGCCCTTATCGGCGAATACTCACTGGCTTCTGTGATTGGCTCATTCGTCGCCTCACTAAGCCATAAAAAATAAAACGTTTCGAACAATTTGTCGACACTTTTTTCACATTGTCATTAAAAGTAATTTTCAACTTTCGAATTCGAATGCCGACCTTGACATTTGGTTGACAATTATTTTATAACTTCCTTAACAAAATGACTCAGCGGTTAATTTACAAAGAGGCGAATAACTCAAATTCAGAGTCAAATGTTCTTATTCAAATTAGATTCATGGGCGAGTACTTTTGAAAGTCAAATTATTTTGGCAACCCTTCTCGGGAGGCGGTTACGAGACGAGAAAAATGCGCAAGAAGATCAACTGCAGGCGCAATTATGGAGCTTAGACTGTGGAGGTCTTTATAATTTAAGTTGAATATTTATTTTCTATTTACCTACTTATATTTATTTTAAAAACTGGTTTGAGAATAAAAACCTTAAGCCTTATTAAAGGATATCTTCTGTTCAAGTTCGGCATGTTTGGATCAAGTACACTGAAATAACTAGTTCCATTTCTAAGTCGTCACAAAAGAGTCAACCCAGTGAGTCAAGTCTTCAATCAGGCCCATCCCTACGTGACGACAGGCAGACGCTAACAGATCGGCGGTGTCGCGACAATGGCCCTCCTTGTTTATGGCTAATCCTAAGTGGATTACCCGAGGGCCGACGCGACGAAAGGACCAGATCGTTTGTTTATTTTAATGTCACTCACAGTTCAACGGCTGTCATTTTCTTGACGGATGTGTTTTATCCACAATTTTTTTCACGAAGCATTTATTTTCTTTTAAATAAATTTTTAACCTGACTTAACCTTAAAATTTCATCGACAAAATTAGGGCAACGGTCTGATGTCGTGGTATGTTTATTTAACTTCACTTGCCGCTGACTGGCGGACTCAACACTTCACGATTGATGTTTATATTAAAGAAAGCATTAAACCAAAATACGTAAACTCACGTCTCAATCGGCTCAGTATAGTAAGTACCTGGAAAGAAAAATAAATAAAATTTAGTGCGAACACGCAAATTTTATTATAAATCCACACAGAGTTTTCTATTTAAACGAGTTGAAGATTAAAACTCTATTTCTGAAATTCTTCCATAGTTATTTGCAAAACTACCTACCTATCTATTATTTTGTCGTAACTTATTGTGAGCCAGATGGTATTCATTACTAGACCGGGCAAAAAATATCTGTCTGTGATAAAATACACTATTTTAACGATTAAATAAAGACTACCTGCTGCATATTTCTTCAAATGCAATCTTCTTGCTCATAATAGAATATTTTTACAGCTAAAGCGCTGTATTATGTATCTTTTACGCGAACATAACGCCATTAAGCGTCTTGCATCATTTTTACGCATCAGAGTGGCGCGTGGCGTCACGTGATATGTCGGGAAGACAAATGTCGGGGTAAATCTGCGACTTAGTGTGACGCCACACCCGCGCACATGCTCGCGAATGGGATTACATTATAAAAAGATTGGAATGGGAACCAAATGGAGATTTGGTGTTATGAACATTAAAGAGATAATGTCAACGGTACGTGACATGTCAGGATTTGATGTAATTGTGAGACATTACGTTTTGTAAGTAAATTATACTGTCCATACAATCTCTTATACAGTTTACATGAGATATGATCTACTTTTAATAATTTAGCGACATATCCCTTAGTCCTTTTATATTCCTAGCACTACTTCCGGATTACTTCCATTCCCGAGTGAAAACTCATTAAGTACCTATAAAAAGCTTCAAGCCTCTACACTATTCTCCCTTGTTCTGAAAGACATTTCCGCAAGAACAAAGAAGTGTCGTAGAAACTCAGCTGGCCAACAGAAAGGCGACAAATTACAAAATGGACGGAAGATTAGATGTGATGTCCGCACCGCAGAATGGCGATGAAATTCAATGAATGGCGCGCGAGTGGCCAATCCGACGGCAGATTGCCTCGCATTACCACCGTGGCTGTTCCCCTACTTACTTACAAGCTCCAAATGGCTCAGCCATGATTTAATCTTACCATCAAGCCGTACCACTATTTTTTACTGGACAAATACCTACCCGATTTATCCTACGTCTTCCGCTTAAATTTAAGCTGACCTTAAAATATATACGACGTCTGTTATTATAATCGCGCAATATGGTGTTGTTTATTTCGGGAAAGCGGTAAAAATCTGCGCAGCTGCACGCATATTTCAGGGCATGCGTGTTACTGATTTCATATGGCGAAAGTTTTTATAAGAGTTGACGTAAACAATGCGCGATATATGGCCGGTCCTTGCGGCCACTTGTCACCGCGCCGCAACGGGGGGCGCGCGCTCGAAAACTAAGCGGCTCTGCCAAAAGTACGTGACCTTAATGTATATCAATCCGAGCATGATTTATACTCGAGGGATCTGTAAAATATGATATAAAATAAACATTGACAACCAAAACGATGAAATACGACGTAGCGTTGTGATTTAAGGGAGCGTTTCACGAGATTTTATGACGCTATAAAATCAGCTCCGCGCCCCGGCGCACGTACTGCACAGATTTGACAAAACAGACGACGGGCATTTATTTCGTTCGCTAGTTTTTTTTGCAAGTTTTATGGAGTGCTGCCAGCTTTATGGTCTACGGACAACGGGCGCTTTCGCTCGACAGTGTAAAATTGGGAGAGATTTGATTTGTCTTTCAATAGTTCGGACCGATTCGTATTTGAATTAAGTTTATTTTCTTACAAATCTGAGCACCGAAGTCCACATAAAGTTTGTTGAAACGAAAGTTGTTGTCGGTAGGTTAACGACACCCTTACACTTAAGTAAGTTTACGGCTCATTGACACATTGTATCGTGCCCTCCCAAGCAGCTTAAATAAAATACTGTCCGCCCTACGACCTGACACTGTCACGAGCCTAATGTAACAATTTACGTTAAATATTATGTATCAACACATGCCTTACCACCATTAGTCAGACATAACACGTGTTGGGACTTTGTCATGATGCCAATTATTGAATTTAATATGTACGAGGTTCTGTATTATCAACTACTACCATTTATAGTTTGCCCTTTCTAAAAGTTCGTCACACTAGGGCGTTTACTTTGAAAATTCTACGTAAGTACCGTACATTACCTGTCTAAGTAAAGTGGATTGTTTTATGTGTTCGACGTTTTCATTGAATGATTCGTTCAAGTTACTCCGTAGTACTTGCGATGCGAACGTATGTTCTCGAATTATTTTTACGATCTTGAGTAATCGGCAAAATTGCTTGCTCCAAAACTTCATACATATACTCTACACTAACATAACCTACTTTTTGGCTGGTTATTAAACAAAAACAGCTATTTATTTGTCTGGGATTTATACGCGTTAACTTGACATTTATTAGTCCAGTTAGTTTATACCCTGGCAACATGTGGCTGGGCTACAAAAAGTTTATCATGACCATGGTACGACGTGTACATGGCCAAGAGGATTTATAGCGAACTAGAACAAAAAATGCCGAAACAGTACAGTTTTATTATGACAACTCGCTGGCCGCGCTTATAAACGGATACATTTGAACTTCGCAACTTTTGTTTGGGCTTTGTTACATAAACTTACCCTTGTAATTTCTACCTCACTGAGAGGAACCACGAAATGTGGTAAAAAGTTGCAGTTACTTTAGTATTATTCTCGTATGATAAAATATGATGCACATACGGTGATGGAATACTTATACATATTTACCCATAGTCTATATACAATTCAATCGTGTTTACATATAATGCAATATCCTTGACGGAATATTTTTTGTTCTGTTTATTCAACAACAGGTAATTTTAACTTTGCTGATTTCCGTGACATTCAATGATAACAAACGGCGTACTTTGGTACAAAAGACATATATACTGAAAGAAGATAAGGTGTTGTATTTTTTACATTCCATAATTACACTATAGAAACAACACTATTTAACTATCTTAAACAAACAGTCAAGCAAAATGAACAGCCATAAACGTCTCACGACATCGTATCCTTTTTCATTACGTCAGTTAGTTGATGGAAACAGTGATTCATCAGAAAATAAATCTTCAAATATGACAACATTCCACTTTGTGTCAAGCTAGCATATATCTGATGATGGTATCTTTGAACAAAGACGTTACGGGCTGACCGAGTCATCAGGGCCATTGTCTCCGAATTATGGGATTATAAAAATCATAATGGGATTATTGTTAAAGGGCTGCCAACCGTAGGACGGGAGAACACATTTCAATTACAACGGCCATTGTGTGACTAAGTGGCGCCTGTGTGCACTCATCCACGAAAGTACATGCTTGAGGTAGTCACGTCTTTCAATTTCAATATCGTCTTTCATTCATATTTATAGCAATGTTATAAGTATAAGGGCTCTCTCTCTCTCTCTCTCTCACTAGTACACTACAAGTTTTGCGGGCAACAAATTGGTTGTAAAACCAGGTGAAGTACTGGACCCTTTATACAACTACAAATGTACATTTTATTGGTGGCGCAACCATGGTAGTGCTACCATTGTGCCCTAGTCAGGAACCTATACCTATAGGTTCCTAAGATAAGGCCGTTTGAATGAATCTTAAAATGTATAAGTAAAGAGTTATAGGATTATCGTTTTGGTGTTAAAAAGGTTATACAAAACACCAGGGTTTTGTGGTACAGGTCCCAAAGTCCCAATAGAATAAGTGTGCTCTGGATGGTTGAATTGCCTAGCCAATACACCACGAAAGTTATCGAATGATAGATAATTGTTACAAACATCTACATACTACTACACTTAATAACTGAACCATACCAGAAACAGCATCAACCAAATCCTGACCATATCAGGTTAATCTTACAAGCATCACACAAAAACTAATCCCTCCTTAACAAGAATCACAGATTGAGCCATTTGTTCGTACGATGGCGGAACAGTGCTCTTTGTAACAGTCGTACTCGAGATTTCTGCAGCTAAAAAATCCCGCACTCGTAATCTCAGGCAAAACTAACAGATAACTTCCATCTGCTTCTATACAGCTGGAATACAGACAGCAACGAAAGTTTCTTTGTAACTAAGTACTTGGGTTTAAGTAACTCAAGTAAAATTTCTAAACTTCCAAGTTATAATATCAATATTACTTATGTAGCTATACAAGAAAAAGTTATCTGTACGTTGGTACTTGTGTTCTTTTACATTTTGTTTGGCCGATTCACCTTAGTAACGTGAAATATATTTTCTCTTAGATCATCATATACTCCACCAATCAATCAATAATTGTTTCACGCCTAGACTTGCACCTAGACAGACTTTTTTTACTAGGTGAGGTACCTAGCCATAGAATAAACAACAATAAATACCACGTAGGTACTTATAAGAAATTAGAGAGGCACAACGGGCTATGGAGCGCGCCATGTTAGGCATCCACCTGGTATATCGTATAACAAACGTCAAATTCGGCAACGCACTAAAGTCGAAGATGTAGGTATAGATGGGTAGGATACTTGGCAAAACGGGAAGACAACAGATGGACCAAGGCTGTTACTAAATGGTGGCCAAGGGATAGTATGCTATATTGACGCAGACTACCAGCCCGACGGTCGGATTACATTGTGAGGTACGCCGGAAAGCAATGGATGATACTTGCACAGGGTCGGAAAGGATGGTGTGAAAGAGAGGAGGCGTATGCAGACTGAGTAGATAGATAGATAGGTATAGAAAGCACACCTTCCGCTCCGCACGAATATGTGCTTGTAGCGAGCTCGATTTACCTCACTCTCTCCCGATGGGGGTCACTTTAATCTGTTTAAGAAATTAATGAGTAAGGGAGCGCGCGTGGACCATATGTCTCGCTCGTATGATGCAAGGCAAGCCGGCACAGTAAAAAAGTTTTTTTTTTATATGGGCTGTCCTGGCAGTGCCTCAGCATTCCCTGTTTGTCTGGCAAGTAGTGGGTGCATGCAAAAATGTACCTCTAATTGAATAAACCTCTGTTGCTGACTACTCCGCAGACCTCACCGCAATTACTTAATGCATTATTGAATCTTCTCCCTAGCTGCATCCGGTGCCGGGAACATTGCTATTCATCTTGTTCTTGTCTCTTGAATGTGGGCCATAGCTTGGCGTGCTGTTTTAATTGATTAATCTTTTAAGCTTACCGCTATCTTTTCTGTCTATTCTGAAACTCAAATGACGTAGGTGTAGACAATAAATACCTAATTAGAATATTTATTCTAAAACTTCGTCCAAAAAATACGCACCACGTGGTTTCCAGGGTTTGTGCCAAGCAATAGGCTTGCGACGAAGAGTGGATGTATTAAAATTGTAATATATTGTACATTTCTGTCTACCCCTTTGGGGATACAGACGTGATGCTAGTTGTATGTCAATAGTTACTACCGACTGGATTTTCCTGTAAGCTTTCTTGTGTACTTACTTATATTTCATTTTTTTTTCTTGTAGGTAGGTATGTAAAATAAATAATATTTGATTTGATTTGACTGTATGAGCACTTTCTAATATCTGTGGTATGGGCAGACCGATCGTCGAATTTAGTTGGTTTAGTCGGTATTTGGTTTTAGTAGTTCTAAATATTTTACATGTTTTCGTTCCTTCTTAATAAAAGTATGTTTCCTATCCCATGACAAAGTCCCTTAAAAATACCTTTGGAAGATCGCCCATACGTTACTTAGATTATGAGAAAGGTCGGCGGACTTATAAACTGACAACGACCCCGAGTTTTATTAAAATATGTGTTCGTTTAAGTGGAGTTTACTCTTGTATACTTACTTTAAAATGTTTCGCATTACGGACAGATCGGGTAATAGTCGTAAACTGTCTAGTATAACCGATGGTATTGCTGTGTACAGCAACGGCTTCTAGCGATTTCGTACAATGGTATTACTGAGAGGAATCAGAGCTAATTTTCCGCCCAACATAGCCCGCGTGGATTTCAGCTACCGCAGTTGAACACTAATTCCGTCCCTTAAAATCTTGTACTTACCTACAAATTTTCATCCAAATCGATCTAGCGGCTTAGGCGCGAAGAGATAACAGACGGCTAATTGTCGCAATATTAAGTATGTTACTTAATAGTAATTAGTTCATCATCACCAGCCCATTAACGTCCCCACTGCTGGAAGTAATTAGTTAACGTATGTTAATTCATCAGAAGAATTCACACTTAAAGTACATAAATATGAATTTAAATTTGTGGCTGTTTATTTGGTGATTCTGCTTAAGTGTACTATCCTAGTAATATTTCTTTATTACATACACTACACATACTTACATACATAAACTCACGCCTATTTCCCACTGGGGTAAGCAGAGACTATAGAATTCCATTTGCTTCGATCCTGACACACTTCTCACACTTCATTTGTTTATTCTATAGTATAATTTAAGAGCTTATCCCAATGATTTTTTCACTGGACCTGTCGCGGCATCGTAAACGAGGCCTTACGCTATTGTACCAAACCACAGCGAAATTAAGGACAGCCTCGGTAATAGCAGTAAATAGTGCAGTAAAGTAAGTAATGTTATGTTCTGTGGCTGGCGCTTCTAGGTCCCGCAGAACCTTCTCTCGCGAATACGGAGGAAACCTCTTACTGTTGATAGTGCTTCGTATAAACACAGTTTTATATTCACTTTTATTGCCTTAAGGAATTAACTTTTGTTATGCATTTTAAACGCATCGTAAAGATTGTGCTTTACGTTACCTCATCATCATTTTTGTTCGCGCTAGATCGTGTGGAATGAATAGCAAATTGTGGTATAAACCATACTGATTACCGTCTCGGGCACATAGTATTACTTATGTCATCAAAACGGAAGCTTGAGTTTTCTTTCGAATTAGTTCCCTAACGAGCAGCGAGCTGCTTTGTACATTTTTATTTGTAATCTAATGAGGTATAAAAATATCTCATTATTTTAACAATTTAATTTAAATAAAAGAAATGATATACTTCTATTGTTAGTCGTGAAGAAGTCATTAAAAGACTTTGTAAATGCTGAAGCGTTAAAATTAGAGTGTTAGAGGTATAATTCCATTTTTCTTAAAATGCACAGAAGCCTACAACTTCTATTCTAGCCTTTGAAACTAAACAATGTTTTTGTTTTGTCTGCAATTTAAACGCCAGAGGGTTCGTTTGTAGGTATAACTGTATTATCTATGTCTTGTATTATTGTAGCGACGCTAAGACCATTGGCACATAGAGTAGTTGTCATAATATTCTTCTTTTGCTTAACATATTTTCAGTATATAACGGCCTCCGTGGTCCAGTGGTTGAGCGTTGGGCTCACGATCCGAAGGTCCCGGGTTCGAATCCCGGGGGGACATATCACAAAAATTACTTTGTGATCCTAGTTTGGTTAGGACATTACAGGCTGATCACCTGATTGTCCAAAAAGTAAGATGATCCGTGCTTCGGAAGGCACATTAAGCCGTTGGTCCCGGTTACTACTTACTGATGTAAGTAAGTAGTCGTTACATGAGCCATGTCAGGGGCCTTTGGCGGCTCAATAGTAACCCTGACGCCAGGGTTGATGAGGTTGGTACTCCACCTCACAACCCACACGATAGAAGAAGAAGAATTATAATCATAGCTACTGCACAATATTTATAGGCTAGTATTCATTTCAAATAGGAATGTTATTTGAAAACAACCCACTAAAATGGGTCTATATTAAAATCCATATCTTTGAAATACATAATGTTAAAATGAATAAATTGGGCAAGTATATCTTTAATAAAAAAAAATAATGTAAAGTCATCTTCATTATCACTCACCCTGCTAATTAATAAATGTATTTGCGCACGCAACTTTCGCCTGTGTAGGATCTTCTAAAGATAAAGCTACCCTTATCAATCAGAAATCAAACGGAGCATATAAATTCTGTGAAGATTATTACAATCAACCATTGATGTACAACATCAATATGTGGTTACTATAGAATCAATCATTGATGTATAATATACTACCAACAAAACTCTATACTTGTTTGAGCTTAAATTACAACGCAATATTAGAAAGTTCACAATCTCTTTATTCAATCAAGCCAAACAGCAATACTCGCCCATAAAACAGGTTACGAAAATTGAAAAGTCATCCAGCGATTGTAAAAATGCAAAATCCTAGGAAGAGTTCACTCCTATTGTTATGTGGTGCACGTGATCTGAAAGCCAACTGACTCGAGCCGAATCACGATCCCACTTCGATTCTCTTTTTATGACATGGAAACACAATAACCGATATTAAAATACTACTGGTAATAATGGAAAAGTGATCGTAGATAAGCGACGGTAGGTTGGAAATACACCTGGATGTTATTTCAGAGGCCGTTGGTTCATTCTGGCTCTAAATAATTAATCATATTTTATTATATCTCAAATACTTAAACTTAAATCCATAAACGGTAACTAACACCCCTAGCAACTTAATTCCAGGGTTACCTATTTGTTAAATAAAATAATAAGCTTCTATGCTGTTCTGGGAGCATATAAAAAACATAGAACACGTTCAGCTGCTTCTCTTCCCGGGCATGTCGTAAAAACCGACAGAGGGATTGTGTCCTCTAACATGATGGACTAATGTTATGGGCGATAGGCTGATCCCTTATCACCATAAGGTTCATCATATCCATCTTTGGAATTCGTATCAACAGTGGCTGCAAGTTGTCTTTGATTACTTGTGGCTCTGCCCACCCCATTAGGGATTACGGGCGTGAGTTTATGTATGTATGTATGTAAAATAATATATATTTTGTAAACACCTCAACCTCAATACTGTCATGTTCGTATGATTTGATCGACGTAAAGAAGCAAAATAAAGACAAAGAAGAGAAAATAGAAAGAGGAGAACATTTGAAATATCTATAAATTTCGTATTATGTGATGCTGCAAACGCTTGAGAAGAATTTCAAAAGCGCATAATATGAAATTCTCATTCTTATTTGATTATGTTGTACGACGTTGGATATGCATCAAATAACAAGTTCGTACTTTCAAGGTATTTGCGTGGTTTCATGGTAGGCGATTAGGCTATCATGATATGTCATGATCGCTATAAACTCCCATACCTCATTCCTTTCTCTTTATCTTATCCACGTGCCACTATTGAACACAGATTTCCCCTAAATCAACCAGAGGAAATAAAGTATATGAATAAACTAGGAAGTCTACGGCATAAGGCAGAATACTCGCTTGCTACGGGTTGATGAAAAATTTCACATAAATTGACATTCTTTGAATTCGTAGTTAGTACAAACGATACAAAAAACCTGTATTGTACACGCAATACGTTGAAAAAAATGTTTGATTATTGTTTTATAAAAATACCTTCTAGGGACAAAATTGTTTTGTAATATTTTATCAAAGTTTATTATTTCGTAACTAAATAGTTTTTTTAGTAAGTAGTAAAGCTGTATAGTCACTATTTTACTTTTTTATAGATTAATATTGTTCTAATTCTAAAGTCATAAGTAGGTTATATTTACGGCTGCGTGGCCATCAACGCAACGCATAGTATTAGGCTCTAAATAGAACACAAAAGTATTATTCGCTGAAGTTCTGAAATTTTCGATTATTTTACAATTCTGTGAATATCGGACCTGGTTCTGGGAACTCTCTTCTATTCGTGATAGCAAAATTAATTTACAGTAAAAGCATGTATAAAAGCCTGGTAATCATCGAGGTGCTGGTCATAGGGGCCAATTACACCAACTACCATAAATTCACACCGAATGACGTAAAAACACCTAAATGTAATGAAACGACACGGCATGGTCATTATAATTTTCCATAAAACGCACTTAGGAATGTCTAAAAAATATTTTTACAAATGAGAAAGTAGCGGCAAGGAAAATAAATAATGTCACAAAATTCTATACTTAGGCTATCATTGTTTTTGGTATATTTAAAGGTCCATACTTTAGAGTTAGCACTAAAATAACGCTTCTTGATATTAACATAGTTATACAATAATAGTTGGCAACGCCAAACAAGTAATCTTGTTGGTCTAACTATGTAATTAAATAAACGCAGATCGTATTAACTATAAATAGATGAATAGTAATAAAATGTTTAATGTATATATAATATATAATATAAACATACACATAACGCAAAAAAGCCGCCATTCATATAACAATGATACTTACAAAAGTTTTAGGGAACATTATTTATAGAGAGGAACTCCGATCTACATTTTCCCTGAGGGTCTAGGGGCGGGAGAAAGGAGAAAAAGTCGACTCAGGTCGAGCAAAAAGAAACATAATAGTGATATAATAGTAAAAAAAGAATTGCAAATAGAAAGAATGTGGCGCTTGCTTTTAATTTGCGCATTGGCGTCTAGACTGGTTGATTGAAGGGCACAAGCGTCACAATTAGCCATCAGCGCGCTAACGAAGTATTTCAGCTGGTTTTCAGCATGTTTGTGAATCAATCATTGCCCTTGTCCAGTAATACGAATGGTGTAGGTACTAATAAAATACGTTATCACTGTCAGCGATATTGACTAAGCGAATAATGTGTATTCAAAGACGGTGCGATCTCAACATTAGATCCCTTTAGTATTACTTTTTTTTCTATGTCTCTATTGCTGATCCCAGATATGGATTTCTACTTTTTCGCATAGGTCTTTAGGGTTGTCATCTTGTAAAAAAAAACGATTGTAATAGTGGGTACTTTTTTTAACAAATTATAAATTGGCTGCGTGGCCATCAACGCAACGCATAGTATTACACAATAAATTTTCGAAGTATATAAGAAGTATTATCTATTATAGGTTAACTAATCAACCCGTATTATACTAAGGACCATTTTGGAACCGATATTCTGCTAATTTAGTAGCTTTATTTTTATAGCGCAAGCGTCGGAAGTAGAACAGATGACCCTAAGAATATCTCTATTATTTTCCATTTTTTAAAGAAAGACACGTTTCTATTGTACCTATATACACAAAACATGCAACAAAAAGCAACATTCAGAAGACATTAACTTATAAAGATAAATACAATATAACTACACCACATTAATAGCGAGACTTGATAAAAACTACAATCGAAAGATAAATACGGACAATTATCGAACCGATATTGTATCAAAATAGTTTCATATTTATAACGTAATCGCGGGAAGTAGAACAGATGACCCTAAGAATAACTCTATTATTTTCCAATTTTTCACCACGTTTCATACCGAGACTTGATAAAGACTACATCGGACGATGAAAACGAAAAAAGAACCATCTGCTGTCGAGGTGAACGAATGAAAAAACACTTCAGTGCACTATTTCAAAATCTGCTAACTCGGGTCAGATGGTAGAAGATAATTGGTTGTTACAAACACTGTTTTGAATAGATATAAAATGTACTTTTTAATACATTTTCGTAATGAGCAGTTCTTATAAGTTTCGTGTACGGTTCAGGGAAGCTCAAAAGTAGTTTTATTTTATATATTTCATCATCTCCCTAGCATTATCGCGTTTTTCACAGGGTTCGCTTAACTAATCTGAAGATTTGTCAGGTCCGGTTTTTACAGAAGCGACTGCCCTTCTGACCTAACCCACGCAGGGAAAACCAGCCCAATACAGGTTAGGTCACATACCTCCGAAAATGCATTTCTCGGGATCAATAATTGGTTTAGGCCTGTGCTGGATTCGAAACTGCGACCTCGAAAATAGAGGCAAGCGTTATACCAACTGGGCTACCACGGCACGACAGTTTTATTTTATTTTTTTACTCACCACCAATTTTAAAAGGATTAAACTTATGAATATATACCTATAGAACTTAGTAAAAAGCTAGAGTTCCGTGAAAAAAGTTCGCAAATCGGAATTGGAACGTATATGTACCATGTTGTGTTTATGTTCTTAACTGCATACATACATACATACACTCACGCCTGTAATCCTAACGGAACGGGCAAAGCCACAAGTCATCACTAATTTAAGAGCCATGCTCTTGTCAGTGTAGCATTCTCCATGCTACTTTTCTAGGGAAAAATAAAGTGGCTTCCCTCTTGCCCCGCAGAACTCTGTCTCAAACCTAAACAACAATAACTTACCTTTACTTTACTTAGTAAGCATATAAGTAGGTATTAATTGTGTAAGATTTTGTACACAACATGACAAACAAAAAATACAAAGGAAAAATGAAATACGAGATTTCTTCCACCTGACCTACATAACAAACGAAGCATTTGATTATATTCATTTGACACAATACATGTTATTGAATGAAGCTATGTAAACGTGCCAATAAAATGAAGGAATAAAATAGCTTGATAAAGCAATGTGGAATAAGGGAATAAGTATGTCACAATTTCTAGATACTCGTGCCGGCTACGGAATCGGGTTCCACGCAATGGACTGAATTAAAAAGCACCGCACGAATCGTGACAGTAAAACACGGCTATCATCACAAATTACTTCAAAACTAACACTAGATAATGTCTGAACTTCCTAATTTTTCAGCGTCAACCTAATTGCTTTTTTGAACGTAATAAAGATAATTTCCTTATAATTTATAATAGGAAGGTTATTATAATTTAAATATTCGGAGGTTTCATTTTGCTAAATTATACAGTAAAAGCAAAATATTCAATATAGGGCCGGTGGCAGCAGCAGTGGCGGCCCAAATTAACATATTCCTGCGTGCGTCTGCGGCATGGGTAGCCGGGTGGGTACATGTCTTCTCCTGGCGTTTGTAAACAACATTATACCTGAGGGCCCCGAGTTATGAACCCAACCCCGCCATGATTATTATAACATGCCTGTCAGAAAAACACCACTTTTCATTTACGGGATTTGAATTTTTCAGCTTAATTGAATTTGGGTAATTTAGTGAACGGCATAAAGTGAGTTCTTTACGATTAATAAAGCAGTTTTACCTTTCGTGAGTAAAGGGAAAATTTTATACGCTTTTTAACGTGCCTGTCTGAAGTTGAGGAGACGTTACAAAAAAAAATACTATTAAAATTCTATAAAAACGAATGTCAGACCTGTTACAGAATGAATGCATTTGAATTGAAAACCAGCTGTAATTTGAGCTGGATATAGTTTTTGTACGGCTGGCATAACAGCTTCAAAACTGCAAGTCGAATACAATACAACTGGAATTACAGGTGGTTTGCAGTTCAAATGCAGTCAGTCGGTAGGATCTGTACCATTCGTTTTTATAGCAATATGTAATTTAAAAAATGCAGTTTATAATGGCTTACAATTGAAATACAGTCTGTCCGTAATAGTCCGAAGTGAAGATTTAACAGTTCAATTTGTCAAAAAAGTTAATGTGACATGGTACCAAAGTGTATACATATTAATGCTCGTGACCGTACACTCTGCCTAACCATCGGGGATACAGACGTAATACGGTGTTACATAATCTCACTCGATACTCGCGGTTACACCAGAAAGTACCACGAGGAACAGCCCCCTAATCCCTATACTTAATGTAGTCAAAACTTCATGAGGCAGCGTCCAACCACAATTGTTACCTATCCATATCTAATGGTCATCATTTGCCTATAAAATAAGACATTCTTTGAAAGTTTTATTCTTTAAATCAAAAGTTTAAAAACTGAAACACGACTACGAAAATATCACGTTCTAAAAAGAATGAAACAAGAAAATAGGCATATTTCTCAGAATTTTCCGTAGTTGGGTTTTAGTTTTTAAAGTTTTATTTTTATTATTTTAGGGTCTCATTTATTAAGATAACGTGCTTCTTAACGTGCAATTTGGGGATAAAACATATTCGGAACATGTTTGAGCAGACGTGTTATCAATTCAATGTAATTATTGAGTAAAAATAAGAAGACCTGCAAATAAAACCTAGTAATATGTACAATGTGAAGCCCTTTCATTTATTAGAGGGCGCCACTTTGAATTTAGCGTGACGTGACATAGCCTATAACTCCTGGACAATCAAGACGCAACTAGTGACACCTCATTTATTAAATACTGACAGGTAGTTTAGAAGTTAGATTGGAACAGACGTGCAAACACATAAACATACATACCTGCATACAATTTTTTTATTAATTAAGATGGGTTTGTTCTTGACCCCATTCTTCCACGAGGTAAAGAAGGGGTCGACAGTGGAGCGAGCTTACCCAGAAGATGCCTATTCACCCATCACTTAAAGGACCCAGGTTACAAAATGCAGGAAACACTGACGCCATACACAGCGACATACATAGCGGTCAAACACATAACCCTCCTTTTTGCTTCGCTGAAGTCGGGTAAAAAGTAGTCGGACGATAATTTGTAGTTCCGTGGTAGGGTAGTGGTAGCACAAATCACCATTATAATAGTACAATCGATTCTCGTATACATGTCGTTGTTTGTTATTGCGGCTCATTTGTAAATTGGTTCCGGGCTTGTTTCAAGGTACGTATTTCTTCATATCAAAGTCTTAATATCAAAGTAGGGCTAGGGGTGGGGTAATAATAAGTACTTATTTACTGCTTATATCTAAGTATTATATTAGTATACATTAAGAGAAATTTGGTTGGTAAGCTAATTGCGGCCTGTGTCGATGTATGAAGACAATAGTTTTTCAACGTCAAAGTCAAATCCCTCTGTGCACGAGTCGGCCTCGCAATCGACCGGCTTTTTTTCTCTATCTAATAATTATGTCCTAATTCTAGCGTCGAACTCGTCGTCTACTACCAACTACCTACATTATCTTTAATATTTGACGCCAGCTTTTTTTTAAATTTTGTTAACTACCTACCAATACTCAAAAATAAAAAAAAAACATGAATAAAACGCAACGACAGGTCTAAGACAATTGTTTAGTACTAGGTAAATAAAGGAGACGATGAAAGCGATGTTTACTAAATTAATTAAACCAATTTAGGGAAGAATAATTGCTAAATTTTTACATAATTAGGGGTGTCTTTGTCGTAGCGGAGTGTCATCTTTGTCTTTTGTCCTCGGAACGGAGGCTTCAAAATATTGGTTATATAAATTGCCCGTATTCCCGGCAAATTGGTTTAATTCTAGGCGAAATGACAAAAATTTCCCTGTTTACTCTTTTCTTTTATGTTTACAAAATAGCCTTTGCCAGAAATCTTTTAACAAAATTTGTTATTTACTCTCTTTGATATAATGTAGTGGAAAACATCACAACACTACAATGATATTATTTATCAGATAATGTCATATTCCGTGCAATATTTTTTTTCTATTTCACATTCTTCATAACCTCTTTACATCTAAACTGCTGGACCGATGAAAATAAACGCATACCCAAATCCAGACACAGACCAAAGGAGCTTCCCATAGACTGTTTAACTGGAAAACACGATATAACCGGAAAGTTCAATTAATCGCGACAGAAAACGTACTGTTATAGCCACATCCAGTACTTAATCTGAATTCTGCTTAATTTGATATTGCACAAATCTGAATTGTGCTTAATGTAATATTGTATAACAATGCACAATATTACTTATTACACTTCATAGATGGACAGAACGGGTAGTACGGAATAATTTATTGGAACAATACAATATTTCGAATGCAAAATAAGCGATGAGAGTGAATTAAACATTGATTTATCGTAAATAGCTGTAAGTAATGAAGTTTGATTTTCATTTCTTCTACAAATATAATATGAAAACCATTATGACGAGTGACTTCCTTACTGACGGAGCAAATGAAATAAATACTAGGTAATAAGCAAAAAAAATATATCAAAGAACACGTGTCGAACGTCATGATTCTATTTTTTGTATGATATTCCACTTACCATTGAGAAACATAAGACACGCTTCTTCTCAATTTGATATTTCGATTCGCGATCGTTTGTGTCATACACGTTTCAAAGTGGCTGGTAATTATTGGCTGTATAGTGAAACAGCGCGGTTGGGTATGTACATTTTCTACATATAAATTCAAACTGATAAATAAAGGAAAGGCCCTGTACCTACACCCAGCGGTGGTCACATTTAATCATTAAAAACAAACAAAGAATGTTGTAATAAAATATCTATAGTAACAACTTGTTGTTCGCAAAAGTTAGATCAATTAAGGTAAGTACAGCAAAGTTCTTAACAACTATTAGGAAGAACAAGATAAGAAGTCGGTGACTTAAATAAATAGTATAACAACAATATTCTGTCCGTTGGAAAATTATGAATTAGTTACCTAGTTATTCTTATTTTTTCTGAAGTCTATACACACCTACACGTGCTACAATAATGTAGAATAAAGGCTCTGATTACATGAATTAGTACATTTTTATTCAATTAGTATTAGATAGGAGCGCTAATTTTCAATCAGATTTTACATTTTTGTTAGGCAAATAATGAACCAGTGAAAGGCAATAAATAATTTGAATGAAACAAACCGAAAGTAATGTCTATAGGAATTTAAATTAAAATGTCTGTCACCGGAAAATTTCTTAAGCACGGGTGAGTCTTCAAGCCGTCAATGGCTTAAAGAGTATTTTTGTCTAAGTATCTACTCAGGGAGTTATACGTATATAGCCAGTTATTATTTTTATAAAAAAACCTACACCTCATGTTATTTTTTGTTTCAGAAATAGAGATAGCAAATGGTTAAGTGACTGAATTGTAGCGTTGACAGCGACTTTCCGAACGGCGACCCTCGCCACGGCGAGTCTCTTTACGGCGAGTGGCCTTATTTTCCCTCTACGTCGAGCGAGTTTTGATGTTATAGTACAGTTATGTTAAAAACTGTTTTCTTATACTTTCTACTTCGTTGTTTTTATATAAAAGGTAGTGTTCTGAAATTCGTGCAGTCAATCATAACATAAATGTTATAGAGATGGAGACTTCGAATATTTATTTTGGATTTATTTATGATGATCTACAAATTTCGAATACCAGCAACTTAACCTTCTTATTCGATCCAGTTTAATAAAACAAATATGTAAAGAAATGCATATTCTATAATAAAAGATACTTAAATTCAGCAACTCCTCCGATGTCCTTCAAATTCCATCTGACAATACTGCTCATCCAGTCGAGTGGAATCAGGACGTATGGAGCGTATGGATTCCTTGCTTTATGTTGATCCTTACTGAACTGCGTCGTCACTAGACCGGCACATCCGACTCAGAATATTGTCATTTATTTGGAAGCATGCTGTATACCATGCCAGGCACCGTGATAACAAAATGTATAAGTACAGTTGTATAAACGCTATCTCACCTGGGGGGTTAGCCAAGACGCAAACGATTTCGAAAAACCAAAGTTTCAACGATAAAATGTATGAAATCGACAAAAGGTGATACGTCAATTGGTTGCGCAACCAACAAGACATCAGTTGTCAACTGAGAACTTTTTGTTGGTGGCGCTGGCGTCCCTATGGTGTCCTAGTGAGATATAGCCTTTATACCGCACAAGTGGACGAGCAGCACTCGCCATACTTCCACGAGGAATTAGAGCATAACCAGGGTTTTGTCTGCATATTTTTAGTATGTAATTCTGTAATTTGAGCCCGCCTCGGTGGGCACAAGGCGAATTATTATGCTAACGAGCTCTATCGAACCCACATCAAGTGTTCTTACAGAGTTGTATTACAGATACCGTCTGTGGGGAACGACAAGAAGCGCCGCGAAACTCTAGCGACGTTCTTGGAAATACTAGATGTTCTGTTCTTTATTTATTCTATTTTTAACAAATATACTACTTACTTAACGGCGATGACTATTTTCTACCATTCTTGGTGAATTAGACTTTTATATCACTCTCGAAAAATTTTCATGGTTTAGCACTAACAACAACAAGCCACATATTTTGCCTAAAGTGTAATTTGTGAACTTGGGGTTTGTATAGTTAGGGCGTGTAATGTTAGGATCTGGCTCTACGTGAGATCTGATAACTTTTTGACATTGTGATCGATATTAGCTCGTCTTGGCTACATTTTACATGAAAATGTTTTTGGTGGGATTACACTTCTTTTTGTCACATGCTTAATAAGTACAGCCACCGTGCCGCGCGTGGCAGTGCAAACCATATCGCAATAATAATATGGTTTCGGCTAATAGATGATGCGCATGCTATCTACGTAGCAAAACCTTATACGGTCGTACGAAATACTTAATGTCAAAGAATGCAAGAGGCAGGAACTATCTCCCGGCATATATTATGAACACACGATGACGGTGTGGCCCTAGCCCTACTCCATGTGAAATATATATTCCCTCAGTAAGAAAATATGCAAGTTCTGCTAAAATATGCCCAATAATAAGTTTCCCTAATACCGTAAACGTTACGAAGAATGCGAAGAAGAGCAAATAATGATTGCGTACCCTCTCAACACCTAAGGCATGTATGCGAGCGTGCAACAAGTAACCAGCTACGCACCTTTTTAGCGTCCTGGACGTGTAAGTCTGCAATTTACCTAAAGAAGGTTCGACTTTACCGTTTTACACAGCGACATCTAGTAGCATAGCGCTGTCAAGTCAACCAAGCTACGACGCGACAAATTTATCTTGTCACTTCGTTCAATACAATTGCTATACAACACGACCGCATTAATAAATTTGTCTCTGTTTAGGGGGTAAAAGTTCACAGTTTTAGAATTTTCTTGTTGTTTATGTACTAATACTAGCTTATATCCCAAACTTCAGTCTTTTACCCGAACCGGCGTGCGTGTATGAAGCGATTGATGAATGTGGAGGAAGCAAGAGAAGTGTGTCAGAATCGAAGCATTCTGTAGTCTCCGCTTACCCCGGTGGGAAATAGGCGTGAGTTTATGTTAATGTGTTACTAAACACATACATTCTTTTAAGACATCTGGAATTGCTTTATAGTTATGATGATCGTTAGTGAGTCAGTGACTGTGAAAATGGTGGTTCTTTACATATAGCCACGCATTTGCCCTTGCGCTTCGCTTTACTCGTCTTGGCGGAGGCACTTCCGTGCCCCCAGATAATTACAAAAAATAATAATTTGAATTTTATGTTATGTTATGTTATTATGTAAGTATATTCCAAGATAAAACATAAAATTCTTGGTTTAAAACTCTAGTATCATTTAGAATGTAGTGAAACGTTGCCAGGAAACAAATTACGCCGAAGCTGAACAAATTACGTATAGTTAAGATCGCAGGCTGCACCCAGACTGAATATTGATAGAGCTCCAGTGTAGCCAATTTGTTCTCTATGCATAAGTAATAGGGAAAATATTGAGCCTAGATTGAAGTACGCGATAAATATTGACAGCGTAACGACAGTTGATCGGTTTTTGCGCTTCAAATATCGTATATTGTAGTGCAAACGAGGACAAAATGCGATCGGGATTATGTTGGAGCCGCGTAGTCGGCGAGTCACAGTCAAGGTCGATCGACAATAACGACTGATCATTGTATATTGAAGAGGTTTTATACAACGAAATTTGACACGCGAGTACTGGTTTTGGTTCAGTTTCTTCATAAAATAGGAGTAGTACCTAGATGTGTGTTTAAAATTGTAAAAGTGAATCATATATACAAAACCTGAACGTTAGTTTTAATTACTATATCACCAATTTACGTCCTATATTGTTGAGTACTGAAGGCAGTGTGGTAAAATGTCCAAGAAATCAAATGGATACATAAATCGGCCCATCTCTATAAATGCGACCCTGTTAAAAAAGGAGAAAAAATACGGGAATAGCTGATGAAGATCGGAAATTGGGAGGCTAAGTTGGGCTGACCTGAACGTCCCAAATAGCGGAGGTTTAAATAATCATGAATCGAAACAAAGACATTTTATAAATTAGTCTACTCACTGACCGTTAGGTACTTATAGCCAAATGAAATCCGACACGTAAAGAGCGGACACAAGCTTTTAACGAAAAACCAAAAATATAGGCCCGTGCCAATGCACTTTGTTCATTAAATCAGTTTTACTGCAGTGGAAATAAACTCCCAACTTAATACGATTAAATTATTTATGAACATGTCGTTTTTAGCACGTAATTCCTTACCAAAATAATACCCTACCAGAACAAAATATCTGCTTGTTTCATACTTCCCAAGTCCAGCTTATAAAAGAACAAAATAGGTTAGTTAAAAAATTAAATAACTTAGGTACCTACGTAATATGAAAGTTAAAGAATACCTTTGTAAAAGTTAAAGAGAAATTCACAATTGCTCAAGACGGCAAAGTTCAGATCCCCAGATAGGTAGCTAGCATATTAAACGATGCTTTTATGTAGTCTATATGAAAAGAAAATGTGTGCCCATATGACACCATTTCATGAGACAGCCCTCCGTAATGGAAATTTGCATAGGCACCTTAAAATTTTATTCATAAGGGGAAAATTGTTTCGCGTTGCCGCCACTGCGCGCGGCGACGCACTCAAGTAAAAAAATCGAATTATTGCCGAGCATTAGGAATTTGGGCCGAATTGCCAGTTGGGTAGCGAGGATAATAGCTTGACATGCGCTGACGAGTACTCCTCGATAGGTTCAGCCCTGTTATTAGTCTCCGTGTACGAACACTTCACTCAAATTGATGCAAATAACAATCAGAGAGGAACGGATTCCGCCTTCAGCATTCGAGCAGTCGAGCCTGCCTGATGTCTACGAGCTAGCCTGCATACCATTTGTTTCGCTTTCCATTTCCTACACCGAATGAATTTCCTTGCAGGATATTGCACCAAACTTAGTACCCTTTTTACCCGACTGCGGCGAAGCAAAAAGGTTATGTGTTTTTAATATTTCATCTTATTTCACTAAAATATGGAAAAGATTACAAAATTTGACGGGCCCCTTATCATGGCGATATAAAAGAGTCTTGAGAGGAGCGAAAGTCGAGGGTGAAGATATAAATCCTCGTTGTCGAAAAAAATTGTGAAGGCACCTAATCCGTCACGCTTAACCATTCAGTGGGACGCTGCTGAAATTGGCTTAAATTCACGTTCACGACGCAGTTACCTCGTTACGCCTACATGTTGTCTGACGGGTGGTTTAATAGACGAATTTTCTTTAACTGTTTCAATGTCTTATCTGGGGTTCCGCCGATAATAATAATCCGAGACACCGGCAGTTTGGCCTTTATTACAAAGGTTATTAGGTCATATTTCATAAATTATTTGAGGCAGCGATTACCTCGGGTAGAGGGCGAGATAACTAGAGGGTCGCTGGCTGAGCAATCTCCGGCCGGCCCTCTCCCTGTACCGCGACACTCCTCTTTGTTCAACAAACTGATTGATTTATTTAAAATGAGTAGTAATATCCAGGAGGGCAGGGAAACTTCAAAAGATTCGAACAAAGCAACGACCTCGTTCTGGAAAATTTGCTCAACTAGTTACGTAAATTTATGTGTGGCAAAATAAAGCTAGCCTGACTTTAGCGGCACAGTAAATAAAAGGGAGTCATAAAAAAGTGTAGGCAACTTCATGGGTAATTAATTTTGTGTTCCAAGAAAAAAAAAATCATGAATAAGAGTGGGTTTTCAAAGCTATTTTAATGACTTATTAGGTATTTATTCTTGGATTTATAATAAATATTACGAAAAAGTCTTAAATATGTGGCACAAGGACGGTCCCTCACTAGGACACCAAGGTGGTAGCGCCACTTCGACCGTGGCCAACAACATAATATAAGCGGTTGTATAAAGGGTACCTCATCTGGTATCAGCTTAGTGGTGCAACTGTTTCACTCGTTGGTAGCGCATCCACGGTGGCTTTGAGAAATAGGGCCCAAACAGAATTCGATTGTTAATGCAAGTTTCGAAAATTTCATATTTAACTAAGTTTAACACGTTCAAAGAAGAAGAAGAAAATTCCACATAAGTAATACGTATTAAAGTACTTATTATAGAGTAGTCAGACCCTTGTTATGTCGAATACTAACGTCCTTCGCGACCTCCACGAACTCTATCTAAATTCAAAGTCGGAGTCACATTGAATTCAACTCGTTTTGAAACTATTTGATTTGACCAGAGCACTATGTTCACAAACATTTCGTACCTATGTAAATAATAATTCTTTATTTCAAGCAACTAGCCCGTAACAAATATCTTAACTTAAAAACACATACTAACGACCTCGGAATCGACAACAAACATCCTTCGGCCAGAAGTCATTCTCCGTCAAGGGGTCCAACATGAGTTTCGTCACCGCAAAAGCATTGAAGTTAGCTACTCCAGCGTACAACGAATTTAGCAACTTACAGTTCATACATGATAGTCAAAAAAGTTTTATGCAAGGTGAGGGACAAACTTAAAACGTATATTATTATCGTTCTTGGCATGTCAATAAAGTCGACTGCAAGATGGCGGGGCGTTACGTAATGAAAGGCGATAGGATAGTAAAGTAATGATTAAGTATCTACCTAAGTCAAATTGATATTGCACACACATACACGAAACATTTTAAAATATACACAAGAAAGATTATAGCACAATTGGCGGCCTTATTGTTCTACAGCAATTTCTTCCAGGTGACCAGAGGCAGGAAGTATTAAAAAAATATATTATTATTGATAGTATATTTAGATGCGGAGTGTTGCAATGATATAAGTAACATATCTTTAAATTTTTACATATTTCCTCGCCTTCCATATTTCGGCCGCCATTTGCCATGTACTTAGTTAAGAGTCTTTTGTAAATATTTCATTTTATTTTGGTGTAATAAAGTTATTTGTATTGTATTGTATAACTCGTTAACATAACCACCAATGACATATATGAACGTATTTGCTAATAATAGTGAAAGCCTACTGGTAAGACTTGTAGCGAGCCGAAATACCTCCACCAACCCACAACGAAGCAGTGTGGTGGAGTATGCTCCATACCCCCCTTCGGTTGATTGTGAGGAGACCAACGGCAACACGTCGTGTCTGATGTGTATGTTACGGGCTAATATGAATAATGCCAGCGTCAATTGGACAATGTACTTAAAACTGTACACGTATGTATAATCACTTTGACCGGGCATTATGAATATTGGCCGCTCTATCTTAGTAAAAGTGATAAAACATTGAATAAATTGTAGGTACTATTTTTGTTATACTCGTAAGGTCCTTATAAACCCCTGGCCCTATGTAGATCGGTCATTATTCATAATGCCCGGATTTCTCAAATTTTCCGTAAGATATAGGTAAATGCGTAAATTAACTCTTATCTTCGTAATCCGTAATGGCAAGAACAGAGCCACAAGTCAGTTTTGATACTTAAATGACTTCTTTTGAGTTGATATTGTGGATATTAAGAACCGTATGGTCGTTCACGTAATGGTTAATTTTCTTCAAAGGGACACAATCCTTCGGTTTTTACAACTTTCCCGGGAAGATAAGCAGCTGAAGCCGTTCAATAATTTTATCACTAGAAGCAATATACAGGGTGTTAGTGACATATTAACGAATACTGAGGGCGATGATTTAGTTCTAATATCAAGTGGAATTTTCCGCCGCATAATTCATGAATTTTTCGTTTTTTTTTTTTGTATAATTTATTTTCAATTCTATATTTTTAGATTTGATAGAAAATTCCACTTGACATTAACTCGTATTCGTTATGATGTCACTCACACCCCGTACAAGTACGTACAGGTAGCCGTACGAGTACGTATTGGTTGGTGGTGACACTATACGAACATCGAGCGGGATGATTCAGACCATGATTCTGAGTTGATTGCAAGTGAAAATTTTATATATAAGTCCTAACTATACGTCCACAGATAGGTAGACATATATAACTCACGTAGACGTAAATCATACCCGACATAATAGTGGGGGTGAGCAGAACCGAATACCACCAGAAGACTTGCAGTCCAAAGATAAATTTTATGTACCGTATTGCTTCTGAAAAAACCAGACCTGTCAAATCTTCAGGTTAGGTAAGCGGACCCTGCCTAGAAACCCACTTCGACAACTTACCCGGGATGTAAAATAGCAGGATAGTTTTCTTTGAAAATTAACATGCGTAGGAAGTAAACCCTTCAAAATTAGGTAATATCGGTTCACATGGACTCATATTGATTGAATACGAAGTGATTGGACGTCGCCAGCCTACGTGCAGTGCATTGGTAGTAATTACGCTAATGCGACATCAATATTTGTTTGAATACGTCAGAAAACAATTTGAATATAGTAGTTGTGGATTTGTTATTCTTTGTTTGTAGACAATCAGTTGAAGACAGGTTGCGGTTAAACCGGGCGCTGGTGGCTTTGAATACCGATGACGGCACAACTACGCGACTCGTTCCAATCTCTACTCTATGCATAAGTAATGTGAAAAGTATGGAGATACCGCTCCGATGCGGAATATACGCTCGTCTAAAATATTGTTGTGTATTTTTATGGTAACAACTCCAGTTATTTGTTCCTTAGTATCAACCGAGACAGCTACAGCGTAATCTTGGTAGTGTATTTGTATTGTAATAGCACCCTTTTTCTGTGTAAAATACTGAATATTTTTTATTTCGCTGAATTAGAACGTGATTGTGTTTACTTTAGTGCCGAAAGAGTAGAACAAATTTGAATTTGGTTCGTAGTGAAATTGCAAACAGTGCGCAATTCTATCGTTATTCTATGAACCGTTTTAAACGAGGTAAAGCCACTTTGTATTCATGAATTTATATCGAAATTGATTCATTTTGTTGCAGATTGCAGTCTTGTACGTGCAGGTGACACACCGCGGGTTGCATTTTAAGTGCGGACGGGACCTTATTAAAATATGCATGTTACGTTTTGAAACCAGCTTTCATTTTCGTATTAGATATTTTCTTACGATGTTCTTTTCTTTTACACCCCACAACTTTACAGTGCTTACTTTGTAGTTAGTCGGTCACGTACTCCAATTATGCGTCTATAATCAACGATTACGGGGTCAGAATACCAAAATGGTATAATTTCCGCAAGAAAACGCAACCATAACGAGGGGAAATATGAAAAATTTAAAACACATCCTTCTGACCGTTCCGTCAAGGATAAAATATGTAATGTCTGCTGTGAAATTCATCTGGACTTGGAAAGAATACTAAACTCAAAATGCGGGTAAACGTTCAGCGGGTTGACATGTGCAGAATCAGAAAGATTGTTTGTTACCTACTATTAGCTGACTTTTAATGTCGTGGAATTTTTGAATGAAAGATTTATTAGGTTTGTTATGAATTTTACTTTGTCTCTTTTTCGATATCCAGGGTGGAAACGCGGCTAGTTTCATGGGCACCTTTGCGATGGAAATGACACCTGGTGGCTTATTTTGACATGACGTATGTGCATATGGACATTAAATTATTAATTTATCTATATTAAATCTGAAATGAACGCTTAAAGATACTATTGTTTATTATTGCAGTATAAAACACTATACTGCAATAATAAACAATAGTTAGTGACATCGTAACGAATACTGAGGGGGATGATTCAGACCATGATTCTGAGTTAATATCAAGTGGAATTTTCCGTCGCCTGACAGCCTGTATACAGCCTATATACGTCCCACTGCTGGGCACAGGCCTGTCCCCAATCCTCCACCACGCTGCTCCACTGCGGGTTGGTGGCGGTGTTCTTACGGCTTATATCCGGGACCAACGGCTTAACGTGCCCTCCGAAGCACTATTACTTCATCAGCCGTACGACGCCCACTGCTAGGCATAGCCCTCCCCCAAGGATCTCCACGACGACCGGTCCTGCGCTGCCCGCGTCCAGCGGCTACTAGCGGGTACTATTACTTACCTATGTAAATTATATATAATAGACTAACTACTCTACTTATTCAAGCATTTAATGTAAGTAACTGATATTGACTGAAGATAGACTATGTAGGATCGTACCGGACTTATTGTGTGCGCAGCCCCAATAAAGCTGGTTAACGAGGTAGTGACGTCACAAATCGTGACCAAAATCGGCATGCCTATAAAACAATACACAACAGTTTATAGGTTTCGGCTGCAGCCATCAGCGCGTCGCGGTAGTAAGACATTTCCACATAACCGAGTTACGGGTTATGGGTTATGGCATGTAAATAAACGAGCGGTTGGCGTGGCTAATGTCTATTCCGACATGGGCAATAACTACGCGATTATCCTATTTGAGCTCGCTACAACGAACAGGCGTGACTCGCTTCACATTTTTTTATATTAACCAACATCTGACCTGTTACAACGCTGAAATTCCCCTTGACGCATTAAAAACATTACTTACCTTCCAGGTGATAGAATATGAACGACACGAGTGCCTACTTTATTTATAACTTTGAGAAAATTCTAATGGAAACGCAGTTAATATTTACGTAAGTTCTCATTAAATTATAAAACTTTCACGAAACGTCTTTCATATTCCTACTTTTATCAGTTATAATTATTTATTGGACTGCGATACAAAATAATGTTGACTCTGGGGCACTGAATCTTTAATTATTCAAATACGAGTTCTAGGCTGAAGTTGGTCGTATTTTTTGTAGCAACAGCGACCGGGGAAGTTGTCGCACAGTATGGTGGTTAGACGGTTCCAGTGAATGGGAATGCAAAATTAGGAACGAAATACATAAATATTCAACAAGACTATATAAATAAACGAAGTTTGGGCCATTTATTCCGATACACCGGGACTCTTTGCAGAGACGGGAAAAGTTAGGCGGGAACGGGATTTCTTAATGCGATTTTAATTCGTTCTTTCCGCGACGAAGTGGGTAATTTCAATAAAAGCAAAGTCAGTAGATGTTTCGCCCTGGCAAGGAAAAAATCTGGGAAAATACAGACGTGTGAATTCTAATTTATTTGGGAACTTAAAAAGAAGAGAGTGCAAATCAGTGTAACACTTCTGTTGAGCTAATTGAGAGTGATTAGAAAATAGCGTCGACGCAGTGAAGGACTTAATGTAGTCCACATTAAGAGAAATTACATTTAAGAGGACAAATACTTAAATAAAGATCTTTCGTTTAACATTTTAGGCGACGAACTTTTTAGCTGAAATGTACCTTTAAATTATGTTCGTGCACAAATTATTTCACTCTACAACCTCTCTAAACAATGACTTGTTTAATCCACGTTCGTTTGGGAGAACTTTTTATCTTCGTTTCTAACTGAGTGAAAATTTGTGAAATGCATTAGATGCTTACTGAGTGAGCCCTTCGCTAACGACTTTCGACAATTGTTATTTTAAACAAATTGTCTATTTAAATTCTACCAATAAAATTTAGAGGGCCCTTGCTGCGTCTAATTGATTGCCTTCCCCCCTGTGGCCGCGAGGGACGCGGAGGGCGAGGACGATACTCCGGGACCCTTTCCTTAAAAGATAGAGATGATACCGGGGACCTAATTTACGAGGTCCCTAGACTTCTTGCAATTAAACTGCGCAAAGTAAAAGAAAAATGTGCGATTAGGTATTCGGGGAAGAATATTTCGTGGAAGACCGCAGATAGAACACTCCAAGTATCACGGACATGCGTTAATGAAATAATGGAGTATAAAAAATGGACATTTAAAAAACCATAAAAGTTGTTGAATGTGTTCTCTAGCGCTAGGGCGAAGAAGAGATGAATGTGCTATTACTAATTCAAAGTATAATGCAGACAGATTTTAGTTTAGACATCCATTTAATGGGCAATAAACAAAGTATTACAATAATGCAAAAGTTTCAAGTCTGGGACAGACATCCTCGTATAATTTTGTGTGGGAACCAGCAGCTGCCTAAAGGGGTTGTATCCAGACAGCTCTAACTATTACTTACTTGGAATTATTAAGTTAAAAATTAAAGCAACCCATACCAAACTAAGCAAGTACTGCTTGTAGGCAATGTAGGAATACTAAATAAGTTGCAAAAGTTTGAATTACCAGAAAATATATGCAACGCAAATGATAATTTTAACCTTATTAAAGGTCATAAGTATTTCTATACTTTATTGAAGCGAAGCAGCGGCGAAGGCACAAAACATATCTATAAGGTGAATGTGGGAAAAATCGGCAAACTGGTCTAAAATTTGATACGTATGTCGAACAAGTCATGTGATCTTATTTATATTTGTAGAAATTAGAGGAAGCGCCATAATCCTTTAATATACAAGTAGTTATTGCCACTAGACGGTCTTCCCCACATTGACCTTTTAATTCAAGTTGCATTTTTCATTATAATAATATTATTATATCTATTTACTCGATCACATACAACAAACTATAGTAATCATAAAGACCTCTTTATCATAAAGACCAAATCGAGCTAGTTAGTAAGTAGTTATCAAATGCGGAACTGAAACAGTAAATAGTACAAGAGTCCGCATAAATACGTTGAGCAATACTAATAAATTGCAGTTCTAGAAACTGGTGATGCGAAGCGTGTGACTCTGAGATTTTAATTGCAAGCACGCAATCAGCTCAGCTGCGGATTGACCTTAAGATCAATGAAACTATTGACTGCCGGGCATATACCCTCTATATAATTAATGTGAGGAAATGAATTGTTGAACCGTGTCTATTGTGACTGCGCTACCAGCTGACGATCGATATGATGCGTCATGCCCGAGAAGGGATGAATGAGGATTGAAACCATTAAGATTCTTCTCTAAAACTCAGTATGATTATTAAAGAGAAAATTATATCGAAAAAGTCTGACTCGGCAGGACTTAAACCCGTCAAGTCAAGACGAGGCGAGCGTGTTAACCACGGAATATAAGAATGGTCGGAAAGGCTCTAACGCGCATTTTGTATAAGAACCGCTGTCGCCGGCGCAACCCCACTTTCTTTTACTACTACTACTGCAAATAGCTACGATAGCTCTACTGCTTCTCAAATCCCATAGTCACTTTACCGCCAATGTATATATTATATGATAAGCTGCAATTTTATCATTACTTACATTCAAATCATTGATGGAAAACAAAACCAGCGGGCTCATCTTTTTGTAAGATACTTACTGCATACAAAACCATAACACCAGCGGGCCCTCATCCTGTCTATGCGAATTTTCCGAACTTTATCATCATTACGCCGACAACGACGCCATCTGTCCATGAGTGAGTGCTATTAAAACAAAAATCCTTCAGAACCTATGCTTATTGTATTTGCACGTTTCTTTTTTTCTTTCTATTGTAAGAAAATACTTTCAAGTTCATCATCAGTTCTTTCGCCCAATGTTTGTACCCCTGTTTCACCTACTGATGAGTATTATTAACCCAGCAGCAGGTGAAACAGGGGTGTGAGCGGCAAAGGAGGCCTAATGACCACTTTTTTCATCCATCCTTTATTTTTAGTCTGCAACATAAACAGCCTATATACGTCCCACTGCTGGGCATAGGCCTCCTCTCAATCAACCGGAGGGGGGTATGTAGCATACTCCACCATGCTGCTCCAATGCGGGTTGGTGGAGGTGTTTTTACGGCTAATAGCCGAGACCAACGGCTTAACGTGCCCTCCGAAGCACGGAAGCGACGAAGCAATCAGGTGATTCAAGCCTCAAAAGTCGTGACCAAACAAAGGATAGTCTCACAAAGTGATTTCGACATTGTCCCCGTCGGGAATCGAACCTGGACCTCCAGATCGTGAGCCTAACCACTAGACCACGGAGGTTGTTGTTTTTAGTCTGCAAATTTATCTCAAATTCATAAATATGGGAACACACGAAGATTTCCCACAATATTTGTAACCGCAACCTTGGTTACCCTCCGATCTACACTAGACATAGCCACCAAGAGGCTGTAATGTGACGGCCTAGTAAATTTATGGTAATAATGCCATTATCCGACCGTCAAAGCTTTGTTTGTACCCTCACTCACGAGATGGCTGGCTAATGGTCCCGATGTCACACTGAGATTCATTCCTATGTGTTGGGCGGTTGGGTATTCATTTTTATTCCGCAATATTTTATTTATGTACTTTATTTACAGGAAACCGACTGTTACTAGGAAATGCGTCCACGTGTTTACTCTGGTGTGTATTGTCTGTCACTGGAAAGTACCCTATATTTGGTTTTGGGTCTCAATCAATCAATGAGCCAATTTTCATCTAAATCGATCCAGCTATATAGACGTGAAGAGATAACAAATGGGCGGTTCTTTTTTTATTATTTTTAATAAACCATACAAAAATTTTATCGCGATCGGATGAATAGTTCTTACGCGGATGGGATAAACATACTTAGAAATATTCAAATACTTAATAATACCTATATTACAGAGCACACCTACTCTTCTTCTTAAGGTGTGGGCTGTGAGGAGAACACCAAACTCATCAACCCTGACGACAGGGTTATTACTGAGCGGCCAAAGGCCCCTGACATTGCTCATGTTACGACTACATACTTACATCAGTAAGTAGTAACCGGGACCAACGGCTTAACGTGCTTTAGTACAATGCACGGATCTTACTTTCGGACAATCAGGTGATCAGCCTTTAATGTCGTAACCAAACTAGGGATCATAAAGTGATTGAGTGAGTGACCTACTTATGTCCCAACTATCCAGCTCCGTATTACGTCTTATCTAGAATGCATATCCGTCGTACCTAAGTTCACTCTATGTAACTGTCCCCCGCCATTGTCCGGAGCCCGGAAAGCGTCCCTTTGAACTAAACTAACCATAAATTTCGTATGAACATAATTCTAAACGTATAGATATTCTATGATGTACAGCATACCGATGTACTGAAGTGATATTTCGAAGGATAAGAATCGATCTTTTACTGTGTAAGAGCCTTCGGAACTCCGCATGTGGTCGGATCATATCGTGAATACCGAAGCAAATGTACAATAAATCAACAAGTACTTACTTAACGTCAATAAAAATGTAAGTACATCTTGATGTCTTATGACTTGATTACCAAGTGTAGTTGTAGGTAGTCTTCGGGTGACTTATAGTTCTGTCACCCAAATGCATGAAAAAAGAATCTGAATATCCAAACTTCACTTTCCGCATCGAGTGTTAAATTCTAACATTGCACTGATCTGTTCCACAAACCCATTTCATATTTCTCACAACCATATGAAAATTGACCGCTTTATCCAATATATTTTAAGAAAAAAAAACGTTAAAGTAAGCAAAAAACTTCCTATGCATATTATTCGTATATCTACGCTTATTAGAACTCGTGACATTTTCAGTTCGAAATTCACACCAAAAAATAACAAGAACTGTATGTAATACCAGCACTTCTCAGAAACCGTTCCAAGTTTGTCGAGAGCCACTAAAGACCTCTTTTTATTTTGAATTTTCCTCTTCCTTCCTTGATATGTTTACAAGTATTTGATACTTATAAAAATATAGAAGTAATAAATATTTGATACTTGTTGTTTCATTTGGAGATCATTAAAAGTATTAAAACAGAAAAATTATTTGCCTTGTTAACGGCAATTGAACGGCTTCGAAACTCTAACTATTGGCCTAGAAACCTCCAATTGACCAACAACAATCCTAAATCAAAGAAAAGATTAACCTCCACACAACCCTCGTGTTGATATAGAAGATAGATAGATAGATAGATACAATAAAGGACGTATACAATACATATATCCTAGTAAAGTTATCTACATAATGAAGTAGTATGTAAAATATTTCTCATCTGTGTTGCATGGACAGTCCCGATTCCTGCAGACACATCCTAATTTTATATTAAGTTATACCTGTCATTTTCTTATTCGCCGAATAAGAAAGGGATGGATGATTGACAACTGTTAATTTTAACACGCACGCCTATTTCCCACCGGGGTAAGCAGAGACTATAGAATTCCATTTGCTTCGATCCGACACACTTCTCTTTTCAATAAAATTGGCATCTCGCTCATAATAATATACAACTCATGTGACGTTTGCTGTCAATATAATTCTGCCGAATTAAAGGGCTTTTTTCTGATTAAAATGGACGTGTGTTCCATAAGTTTTATGCCCATCTATATTACCCGTCCCTTTCTTTTTTATTAAGTATTTTAAATATGGATGGTCTAGGAATAGTCGGATGAAACTTTAACAGCCGAATCCGTTTATACATAATCACCCTAATTATACACGCAGACCGCAGTAAATTGTATGTATGTATGCTAAAACTTAAATTAATATTTACGTAAAGTTCTGGACATAATAGTAATAAGTTGCTATAGAGATTTTTTATTACTTACCCCTAATAAGTACTTTGAAACGAAACTATTGTCAAATTGGAAAACTTTTTTTGATCTTTTTGAACGTTGTTATTACGAATCGGCATTTTTTTATTGTAATTGTTAACATAAAAAATTCAATCAAGATAGAAAATACATTCAGCATATATCTAGCAATTTTCGGCAGAATTTTATGTACTTATTCATTAAAATTACGACATCTTCTCCGGATACAATGACGCTTTATAATATTTTGTCATAACATGTAAGGTAAGTACTTTATGTATAAGATACTTGTGTCTTACTGTACGTGAAATATGTAGAGAGTTCGCTAACAAAGTATTTAAGTGTACATAACCTTAAAATGTACTTACTTGCTCTGGTTAAGCTTCCACTCTGGAGATTCGTGAGTACTTTGAATCTTAATCAGGCGTATGTAGATTAAATTAGATAGAAGGGGCTTGGATGAGTCTCTTATTGAGACTTATGATGAGTCTATCTTTAATAGGTACCTATCTACTTCATATAGATTAATACTTGTACATAAATTCACGCTCGGCGAGCAGTGGATTAGTTCATCTTGGATAGACCTGTGACTACCCCAATTGAGATATAGTCGTGAACTTATGTTATGTGCTACCTACTACTTGTGGTAATGACGGATTTCTCTTTTTATCCAACTGCTCAACAACAAAGACAGGGTTATATTTTTAAAGCGTATTTAGGCATTTGGGTATAATTATTTTATTTGTGGTAGCTTGCAATTGGCCTTTATTTACTACTAAGTGTAACATTGTGTGAATTAAGCTGTAAGCTCCCCAAACAAAATAAAATAAAAAATAAAATAATTTTCATTTCGATCTTAGCTTTTAGTAATGGTGACATCTTTCCGTAGTCATCTTTCTTGTATTTCATAATCATCACTAATTTAAGAGCCACGCTCTTATCGGTGTAGCATTCTCCATGCTACTTTTTTGGGAAAAAATAGAGCAGTAGTTTCCCTCTTGCCTTCCACCCCGCAGTAGTATGTTTGACGCGGGCGGGATGGTGGGATTATTTTCTAATATGGCTCCTTTTTAGCTGTATAATTGAATTAACTTTAATTATTAGATATAAATAAAACAAGGGCAATAGACTCGCCCCCATCATATGGGATTTAAACATAGCTGGCGAAGATTGGCTGTATTGTATACTTATAATAATTGTAGCAGAGGTGTATCCTCTGCCTACCCCTTCGGGATACAGCCGGGATGATATGTTATTATATGGATACATTAAAATATTATGCCAACCACGTAATATCGATAATTTAAGCTCTCTCTGTGAGTCAGTAGTTATATTATTGCATTCACGGACTACAAGAAGGATTTCGACTCTCCATAACCAGCATTCCACATCGAGCGCCCAAAGCGGCTTCTGAGCGAGTAGAACCAAAGGTATGCCTGGTATATCCCCACCTTTGTTTTAGCTTGGGTAGGTACTGGTTTTGCGTTCCGCCCGCGACTTAAGCCGTGCAGACTTTGATTAGGGCAGTTCTTTGAACACCGGAGTTCAACTTACGTAAGTTCTAACTGGGTATTTGCAATAAACCTAAGATAGCACTTTTTTGCGTTAGCCGTAATAAGATTGACAGATCGATTCGAAGATCTACCCATTAACGCACTAAGTACCTACACCAAGACAATCACGGTAAGTAACTTACGCGTTGTCTTCGACCTATGTTGTGTGATTTTTCATCCAAATTGTTACAGAGTTACTTTCGCGTTCATAATAATAATATTAGCAAGGATAGGTACGGTAACATAATGTGAATTCAATTCGTATGAATGTTCAACATTTAATAGATCGGTATTCCGTAATCTATTTAAGGATTTACTTGTGTGAGTGAATGCCTCTACTAATTAACGTAATAATGTGAGAATTAGATTGGAGGCTACAACGTTCTTGACAATGTAATAATAGGGCTTATATTATCTTTATTAGAGGAGGGGATGTGACAATATCCATAAAAGTTGTCATTTGATTCATTGAGTGTATTCCGTCCTTTAGTTTGTATGGACATTTTTGTCTATTTTATTGTAGATACAGAAAATATTAATAGACCATGTAAATATTAATGAAATTATGGCAATAATTTCACAGTACAAAGCACATGATACTAATCATCAAATCCATTAGAAAATCCATTTGCAAAAACATACTACGTAACATGCGTTATAGCATAATAATTTAAAACCACGCTACCAGTTTACGAACTGTTTCAGGTAAAATAGAAAACCGTCGTACCTATAAACGCTGTTTTAAGCCGGAATATCGGCTTAGCCTAGTATTATACCTGGTTCAATAACAGTGTTTTATCCGTACCCACGGTTGCGTTTGTAAACAGTTTTAGCCGCCGCCGAGGGAATTGACTGAACATAATAATATTATGTTGGTAAGTTCAATTCATTCATCATATATATGCGGCCGGTTAATAGCAATAGGCTCGCCCTCAATTCTATGGGACTTAAACATGGCTGGTGAGGAGCGGGTGTTAATGCTATACACTTCTGCCTACCCGTTCATGTTATGTTTAAGGTAAGATATAGGTTTTGCTAGTTGTTCTTGTAATCATACTATAATGAATTCAAATATGTTTAATAGTAAGTACATAATTATGTGTAATGACATCTAAATATATAAAAGGAGAAACTGACTGACTGACATATCAACGCACAGCCTAAACGGCTAAACGTAGGCACTTGAAATTTGTAAGGGACGTAGATTAGGTACCGTAGAGATGCATTAAGAAAGGAATTCCCGAAATTCCCAAGGGAGCGGGAATTAGTGGGAAAATCCTTTTAAATGAAAAATCTAAACCGCTTAAGTTAGAAAGAAATTTGGCATGCAGGTACCTTAGTAAACTTAAAGCTTAGTTGCAACAGGATATTGCAAAATTCCCACGGGAACCGGAGTTAGCGGGAAAAAACATTTGTATGAAAAAATCTAAACTGCATAAGTTAGATGCTTGAAAGTCATGCCTTATAACACGCTACGCGGACGAAGTCGCGGGCTAAAAGCTAGTAAAATCTATCTTGACAAAAAAAAAGACAAACGTTTTTACTTAAATTGTGCGCATAATATTGTATAAATTTTAACAAAAATATCTTTGTAATGTGTGTTTGTGCAATAAAGTTATTAACATTTCCGAAAAACATTTATTGATGTGACAAATGTGATTTTACGGAAGCGTTTCTGAACGAATCCGTAACCCGTCAGATAGGTAAAATAGTACACTTTCGTAGTTTCTTCATACAACATTTTAGCTTAGTCGATAAATTAATATAAATAATTTTTAATAAATTTTAATACTATAAAAAAAAACAAGAAGTAAAAATAAGAAAAAAGGAAAAAAAAAAACAAGAATGTAAGTTTTCATCAAACCTTTTATGTAAATCAATTGAGGTATGTAGGTATAATAATGAGCATAACATGTTACTGTCAAAATTATTATCCCACAAAATGAGAAAAAAGTGTAAGTAGGTACAATAAAATATAACACTAAGCTACAAGTACTTAAAGCTGATGTTTTAAACGCTGTCGATGACTCACGTCCATTTCACAAATTATCCTCAACAATTTTACGCGCGACGCAAACACGCGTCATTTGCCACAAACACACAGTCACGCACATGGACAATAAGTAACATAATATACTTCATACTTGCAACTATTATTATAAAAAATAGCAATGCTATAGGTATAGTGGGCAGTGTATTATATAGATAGGTATATAATATACTGTCCACTATACCTCTAAGTATCGTATTCTCGTATTGATATCTACGCTACTGATGAAGACATGGATGCCGTTGACGGATCTCCACTTTAGTCAGAGAACAATATTCCTCTTACTCTCAACGATTACAGACGCATAGATCGGGGTGTGCAAAAAAGACACATCAAAGCAATTCATCTGAAAAAGCAATATTGTTATTGACATTTCGCGCATATGTCAAATTGCAATATGATTTTTTAAATGAATTGTTGATAAGAAGCCTTTTTATCCCCCCTGGCCTCAAATCTGAGGTTGGTACCAGTGTGGCAACTATTCCTATGTTATGCACTCGCTAACATATAATCCGTACGAATCAACACGCCTCATAGATACGCATCGTGTTTGTCTTATTTATCCAGACGGGTTATGGAACATAAGTCTTTTGACTTGACCCTCAGTGTTTTGGAATATTATAAGCTAGGACTAACCTTTGCACAGCAGCAAGACGACAAACAGCAGAGCGCGCGAGTGCGCTTGCGTGGCCGCCATGCTGCTCAGTGCGCAAGCGAGTCGCGCCGGTTCGAACGTCGCCCGCACCGCCGCCGCACGCTCATCGTATGGAACACCCTGCAAATAATAACTTTATTAGTATTTTACTTTTTAAGAACAGATAAGTACAATATTTAAAGCGATGTAACAAAACTGCCTGTGTTGATAGAAAGACACAAACGATAATTTTGACCACTGCTACAAATAAAATATAACATAAATAGCCTATATACGTCCCACTGCTGGGCACAGGTCTCCCCTCAATCACTCGGAGGGGGTATGGAGTATACAAATAAAATACTGAAAGTTAAATACCGAAAATGTAATTTAAAGGAATGACTTCAATACCAAAACTAAGAAGACTACAACAAAACTAGGTAATATATTTATTATCTTTAGGGCAATATTGCAGAAACTAATAAGTAGCTAGGTACCTATACACCTAATTAGTTCCTAGGAACTATATCTGACCGCGTTTTATTTCATTCTAGACAGAGCTAAAGAAGTCATTTGTATTCGCCACGATTTAATTGTCTCAATTACCATAAACATTTGCGAGCATTTATATGCATTTACCACTAAGGAGGTAGCGGTAGCTCAGTCAATTTTGTGCTTGGCTTCAGTCCAAGAAAGTAAGGGTTTGATTCCCGTTTAAGAAGATACAAAAACTTGCGAATTCCCTGTTTTGCCAAGACATATCATCATCATCAGCCCATTAACGTCCCCACTGCTGGGGCACGGGCCTTCCCTATGGATGGATAGGGGGATCGGGCCTTAAACCACCACGCGGGCCCAGTGCGGATTGATGGTTATTAACGACTGCTAATGCAGCCGGGACCAACGACTTAACGAGCCTTCCGAAGCACGGAGGAGCTCGAGATGAAAACATTTCTTCTTATTTGTGGTCACTCATCCTATTACTGGCCTTTGCGAAAGTTGCTTAACTTCAACAATCGCACACCGAGCGCGTTAACCGCTGCGCCATCGAGCTCCTCAAGACATATAAGGCCAAGACATATAAAAGTAATGAATTTTATAATAATCACACAAGCTGATTTATAACAATTTGAACAAAGACTCAAATAAATTAGTCCTTTTTCTTTCGTTTCGTCTTAAAAAAGTAAAATGTAATGTACCTATTACTTAATTTCTACACTTATTTATATATCTTACTTATTAATGTACATGATTCTCTTTAGATGCATGGAATTTAAAAAAAAACGTTAGATTGGTAAATTTTGGTTACAAACGAATGATGGAACTTTCAATGATTTCTCGGAACATTATGGCTTACAAAACCCAATTTTCCTAGTAATGGCGATCATTACTTTAACCTTGGAAACAATTAGTGGCTCTGTGACCAAACACCCTTTGCCGACGTGCTTATTGAAATAATTAGTATTTATGGTAGGTATTTATGCTTTGCCGTCGTAATACCCGCATTGGTAAAGTCCCTTTATTTTCTGTTTGATTATCTAATGGAGCAAATCCATTTACATTCGGAATATTAATAATGAAGCTAGCTGAAATTTTAAATAATTTCATAAAATGAAGAAATAATGCAATAAGTAAGTACATAATATATCCATTTATTTTAATTATTTGCCTTCACCCTACTTTTTCACTCTAGAAAACTAGAGATTGAAACAACAAAAGATTTTGGTAAGTTATAATAACATTATCATCATCAATTTAAGAGCCATACTCTTGTCGGTATAGCATCCTCCATTCTTGTCTATCAAGGGCCATTTCTCTGACTTCCTTATAAGACACGACGTTCGCCTACTCTTTAATTTGTCCCGTGTAAGCTCTTCTTGGTCTTCCCCTTCCTCTCTTAACAAGATGGCTATATAATTATAGTGGATTAGGTATTTAAACGAAAATATGTCAATCTCTTATAAGAAGTATCATTTTTATTTTCGTTGTGCTTTTCTGTATATGCTGTCCTTATCTCTGTATTTTGTGTCCATTGTGCTCAATAAACTATTTTATCTATCTATCTAAGTATCATTTCTATTCTAAGAAGCTTCAGTATACGCACTGAATAAATACATAAGTACTATTAAACAAAACCACTAGTTCAGTACAATTATCAGTGATTATATTTCAATAAGATAACATTTTACAATCGCCTTAAATGCGCGGTAACAATTAGATCTGTCAAAGTACGTAAGCTAGTGTTGTGACGTTTACGAGCACAGTCATGTATCAGTCGATATTAGGTCGATCGATTCTTTCCTTTCTATCAGTACCTACAATTATTTCAATTATTAAAATATAATTTTCTTGTCTACAACATAAACAAAAACGATGCATAAAGGAATACCAGAAAGCTGGAAGGAAAGCCTCTTTTAAATCTACGTAATTATTTTCAATGCAATACAAGATTGTAGCTTCATGGGGTGTTTTAAAAGGATCCAACCATTTCAAAGCTAAACATATTACTTAATGTGAAGTCCTGACCTACTGAATATCATCAATACCTATGAACATTTAGAGATGTTTGCTATAGCAAATCTGTATACAGAATATTTCAGGATGGCGAACAATGGCAGATTTACATACAACATAATATTTTATTTCCAAGATCTCTTGATTTAAATAACAAAATGGGAAATAATACCGCTACAGTAAAATATTTGCTTGTTTTGGCGGACTGCGCGTGAAGAGATGGTAAGAGAGGTCGAGTAACAAAGTGGAACTCAAAACCCTCGGAATGCGTGACGTCGCCTGTTTGACACGATTCCGAGTAAAAGTTGAAAACATTTTTATGTTAACGTTTCCTTGTATGGATCTGGGTACGTATATTTTTAGCGATTTTTTGGCTATCATGTTACAACTACAAAACTTTGTTTCGTCTTTCAATAGGTTGGCGTATGAATGTGTTTGAAACAGTAGATTAGCGCAACATTGGCCCCGATTCCTGCATTCACCGCCTAATTTTATTTTAAGTTATATCCGTCATTTTCATATCCGTCGAAAAGGAAAGGGACGGATGGTTCACAGCTCTTAATTTTAGGAAGAATGAGTAAATGAATGTGTCGGGTTATTGACTGATGTAAAATTTTTAGACGGTTGGTTTAGATTTGTGCTTAAAATTGACGTGTGTTCCATAAATTTTATGCTTGTCAATTACCCGTCCCTTTCCTTTTCGGCGGATAAGAAAATGACAGATATAACTTAAAATAAAATTAGATGGTATTTACAGGAATTAGCACCATTGTCAAACTAGGTTCTAAAATATATCAAATAACTGTTTAAAGGCCATATTCCCCCTGCCTACCCTATTTTTGTCCGGCCAAGTAGAGAACGCTATCTGAGGTAGAACTACCTATTTATTTATTAAGGGACAAGTCAAGAAACACATAACACAAAATAGACAGGTACTTAAATAAAAATAATAACCTATGCTGCATTACATGCTTTTAAACTCATACTTTTTTTTTCAGTTCGTTTGAAAGTGTGTTCTAGTGAAGCAATATTAAATCAAATAAAAATATTATTTCTTTATAACTATATTCAAATGGAAGCACGGAGTCTCAAAATCGTACTGCTGAATTTCGTTCACCGCAAGTATTAGTTGGCATTACTGAAATAATTAAGTTTCCGTTCCTTAGCTTCAAAATGCGGTGGAACTAAACCTCGTTCCATCCACCATAGTTTCATCAAAACGGAAGAACAAAATGGAAGAATAATTACTTTTTTCAAAAAATCTTTTCTGTTTGTTCGGTAACGGAATGTCCAGTCACGCTATTTAGGTAATTTGTTACATAATGGTTCATCCCTCGTATCAATTTTAGTAAAACAAGTAAAAGTATGGCGAAATCGTGGCCCCGCGTACCCGTTATGCTATTACACTATCCGATTTCGACACATTGGGGCCGATGGATTGGGTAGTGTAACAAATCCTTTACCTAACGATGAGAATGTAAAGCTCAAGGGATCGTGTGTATTGAGTTACCATACAACGTTCATTTCCCGTAATTTTTGTTTCGTAGAAAAGTTGCTTGTTTGATACGATCAAGTCGATATCTATTACGAGTACGTAACACTTTTGTCCCAGTTTAAGCAGCTGAAATCGGAATTTCAGGAACGATATTGTGTCTCGAGAATAAATAATGGTTTGTCTACGGTATCGAGAAAAAGTGCATTGTAAATAGTTCTTTGTTTGTTTGTGGTAACAAAGGTATGACTACGGTATTGGATGGGTATTGGATAGTACGTTATAAACAGAACATGAAATCGAAAAAGTCATCAAAAAGAAAGAAGTCAAGTATTTTCTCTGTGAGTTTACCGAAGCAAGAGTGAGTGCTATAACAACAAAATCCTTTAGTTCATTATAGTTATGACTTTATATTTAAAGTAATAATGACTTACATGTATTATAACATCACACCCGTAATCCTTAATAGAGTGGGCAGAACCACAAGTTAATAAGGCAAACCGGAGCGTTGCCCCTGATAAGGAAAGATTCTCGTACGTAATTAAGTATTTGGGAAACTTAGTCTCGCTTTTTGTTGATCTTCTTCTTCTATCATAAGGGTTATGAGGTGGGTTACTTATTTCAGCAAACCTGGTGTCAGGTTTATTATTGAGCCGCGACAGGCCTGTGACATGGTTCATGTAACGACTACGTACTTACATTAGTAAATACTAACCGGGACCACGGCTTAACGTGCCTTCTAAGCAGGTCTCACAAGGCAAGGTCAGCCCAACGCTGTACCCATGAAATAGAATAAAGAGTTTGGAAAGGCCCTAACGATTTTGTACGAGAATTTTGCGCATTTTGTAGCTCTACTGCTTCTCAAATTCCATGCTGCTCAAATGCCACTTTACGGATCATGTATATTTTATGTGATTAGTTGCAATTTTATCGTTACTTTTCGCAACATATTGCATAGAAAAGTATTTTTTGATAAATAGCCGTTCATACTGGTTTTAGCTTTCCTGTGATAAGGAAGGATCTCCTTGCATGATAGTATAATTGAACTTCTTGCTCTGCAGGTTATAATGCATTAGATGACCTTTTTAGTATATTTTAGCGGAGCTCCGTGTGTTGTAAGGTTTGCAGGCGACTGGAGTGTAAAGTTGAAGTATGAATTTGCACATTGTTGTAATACGCGCGTGGTGCGCTCCTATGATCCTTTAATCCTTTTTCTTCTATTCCGCGGGTCTACCACTTGACCACGGAGTCCATTATTATATTGACATACTATCTATTTGAACGAATGAGCTGATAACCTGTTACCTGTTCATCATATTCATCTCATAGCGAATAAGTGTCGGGGATGTCTGCGGATAACAATGAGAATGTATAAAAACATAAATAATAATACATCCTCAATTCTTATAGGAGTGAGTGAGAGTTATTCTGATAGGTAAAATGGAGCCCGAATTTCTAAAAGACAACGTGATAGACAGGTGTAAAGAGGCTTAGTATGCTGGGTAATACTTTTATCTTCTTTATCCTGAAGGTTATATATCCATTTACTTACGTATATGCATACGTATTCAGCTCGAAGGATAAACACGTTAAACAGAATGCTATAGATTAAACATGTATTAAAACTACGTAAATTGTTTCGCTAAAACATAATTGTTACTATCTACACCAAATGGTTTAAATGGTCCAGTGGTTGAACGTTGGTGTCACGACCCGGAGGTCTCGTATTCGAATCTCGATAAGTAGTACGTAGTCATTACATGAGCTGTATCAGGGCCCTTTGTCGGCTCCATAAGTAATACAATACAATACAAATACACTTTATTGCACCAAAATAAAAAAGAAATAATTACAAAAAGACTCTTAAGTAAGTACAACGCTGGTAATAACGCTGGCACCGAGGTTGCTGAGGTTGGTAATCTACCTTTTAACTTTCACGATAGAACATCTTACCTTAAGATTTAAGTACATTAAAACGAATGCCTATATTTCTTCCGAAAATTCCGCCAAGAATAACATAAAAAATCCGTCTTGTGAGCCTCCAGCTGTTATACGGGTGAAGCTAAATAAAATGTTCGGGAGCTCCTTAATTGGGCTTTTTACTAGCATTAATCAAGTGGTGCGTCGGGGGAGAATTTTTATGTTGCGATACGCCTGACGGATGATGGGAGGCCACGAGTCTGATCCGCTCTGCGTCCGTCACCGGGCATGCGCAGGGCCGCCGCCAGCGGGTTATCAGGTGTCCCGTTGACACTTCAGATTTTCAGGAACCCTAAGATCTAGCATACATTACATGCCAATGCGAATGACATGCGCATTGCTTTGGCCTTTAACTACCCCAATTGGGTTTTAGCCGTGGGCTCAGGTTATGTTATGTTATGCGAGAAACATGCTAAAAAACTTATTAACATAATATTTAACACCTTTACGGACAGTATGTCTATAGCCTGGTCTACACGATTACAAAATAACTATGTTGTAGAATCTGGTGGTAAGGGCGCAGACCAGTCAATAATAATATGTCGATTAACTTTAGACATCAAACTCAACTAATTTACCTATTCGTACCGTTACGAAGCCACATGAACCACAACAAAAACGAATTTCTAGTACTTACTAAGTATTTACGACACTACATGAGATATGGGGAGAGAAAGTGCACTGGAAGCGACCCTGTCTACACATTCCCATCAAAACCAAAAAAACAATCCGTACAAATCCAGCTAAAATATTTTTTCAATGATCTCTTAAAACATTTCAAAATAATAGCTGAACAAGAAGCAACAAATAAATGTCGTGTGATAAATAATAAAATATAGATACCTATTTATTTATCACCTTCAAATACGATTTAAAATGTGATATGTTAAACCAACTGATAAAAGTAGATGATATTACTCTCCCACAAATCGCTCGCGTAATAACTTCTGGAACGAAACGTAGGAAGCGCTCAAACTTTGGTCAATTTTACAAATGCAGCCAAACTCAAAAGACCGTTACTGTAGTCCATTAAAACTATTGAGTCAAACAAACAACTCCTGACTCCGACAATGGGTAAAGATAAATTAGTGACTACTATTGTAAGTATCCTGCGACCGTCAGCTGTGAATGAAAATAAATGGGGGCATACGCTAAGAGTTCGGGTGGTCTATTACAAAAAAACCGGGCGCGAGCGAGTGTAAAAATAAATAATAATAACAGAGGCGCGTGCGCAGTGAACGTTGCGGTTTGTAAAGTAAACAGAGCATCCGTGATGTGGCGACTTCCGACGATATCAGATGATACAAGGCAGTCATATTGTAAGTACTCGGTTAAGAAAAGCAGGTCATTCACTCGAGCAAGTTTGTCAGCGCTGCAGTAGGGTGGATTCTTGGGCCATTACGGTGTCAGTGCTGTATGTTTCCGCCCGATAATATTAAACGTTCCAATATATAACAGCTGTTAAGTGAATTCATATTACCCTACGTTTTGAGATTCGACGACACCCTTCTCATCCATTACGCATTAAGCCACATAGTGTAAAGCAAACTATGCTTTGTGGCATAATCTGTCTCCTTAATAGGATGGATCATTGGATAGCTATTGAAGGGCTTAAGTCTCATCTTGCGATAACATTGATAATAGCAGTGCTTAATTGATACTGTCTCGTTTAGCTTATAATAATAATTGAAATGTAAAGACGCTAATTAAGCTTCTGTAAAAAATTGGACCTGTCGAATCTTCAGGTAAGCGGACTCCATAAAAACGAGATTACGCTAGGGAGATGAGATGAGAAGGTAATAATAATAATTTATTGATTAAAAAATCATCATAAAGGCCCAGTAGTTAGTAACAATTTTCTTACAGCAACAAAATAAAAAAAAAAAAAAACAAAAAAATAAAACATTTTTATTTCAGACTTTCATCCATACATGTGTTAGTAGAAAACCTTAAAAGTAAGTTAGTATCAAATTAAACAATTATTATTTTTTTTTAAAGTATACATATTTATGGAAAATAGACAACAAAAAATATTAAATGAAAAACTCGAATAAAATAAAATATAAGTAATGTTAGTTAGTTATCTCAATCAATCTGACCTTTCCTTAAGCCTAAACCAATGATTGTCGAATTTGTTTTCAAAATGTTTGGGTCATAAATGACGTGTTCTGCGGTGAAGGAAAACACCATGAGGAAACCCACATTCCCGAGAAATGTATTTTCGGAGGTATGTGACCTAACCTGTATTACGCAAATTTTCCTTTCGCGGGTTGGAAGGTCAGACAGGCAGTCGCTTCTGTAAAAAACCGGACCTGTCAAATCTTCAGGTTAGGTAAGCGGACCCTGTGAAAAACGGGATAATGCTAGGGAGATGATGAGTCATCTGACCTTTCCTTGTCCTAATTAAATGCTTTTGTAATCAGAGTAGCTATTGAATTCATCCAGCCCTGAGTACACACCGCGATCAAAGTCTCTTATGAATTCTTTAAAACTTTTACAGAGAAATCGACATCTATCTATTACATGGGCCTTAAACATACCTGGCGAAGAGTGGGTGTGTTATATGCTATAATACCTCTGCCTACCCCTTTTGGAATATACGTGTTGCTACGTTTTGTTATAGAGAAATCTTTAATAAATAACAAGTACAGACAGGAATGAACGTCGGTGGCTTTTAAAATTCTTCATGCGCTTTCATAATGGTTTTAACGACGACGGAAATTATTAATTTATACGAGTATCTGCTTTTGTATACAATCTGTGCTTGGTAAAGTGTAGACCAAACACATAAATTCTCACCAGTAATATCTGTTAGGCTATTGGACACAAGTTGTCAGAAAGCAAAACCACTTTTGGTATTGATGAAATATGGTTAGATTTATCGATCACATGGCTGATAGAAAAGCAGCGTGGAAAACCCAAACTTTTACATACATACCTAACATAACACCTACAAGCAGTGACCACAAAATTCCACTTATAACGACTTAAACTTTTAATAATAACATAGATAACACTTTATTGCACACACATTTACAAAACATTTACAGGAAAAACTTATTCTAAGGCGGGCAAATGAGGCCTTATTACCAAGAGCAATCTATTCCAGAAAACCTTTGGCAGATAGACTAAATACGTGTACTTATACAACTGCGGCATAGCGCGCAAATAAATTAACAGATTTTACATACTTATTTACCAAAATAGGGTAGTTTCCAAATAGTCAAATCAGATATTTTTCACTAAACGTCAAAACACTAAATTACTATGGAATTTGTATGAAAGAGCAACCTGTGGCATCAAAGAAAAACGTGACAAAATGTCGCACTTATTATTTATATTTTTCTTTATCAAAATTCATAAATAAATTATTAAATAGATAAAATAAAACGTTTTTTGACACCTTTACATCTGTCTTTATAATAGTAATCTCTCTCTCTTTATTTAAGAACTGCGCTCTTGTCGGTGGAGTAATCGCCTCCATTTTCATTACTCCATAGATAGGGCGTGTAGAACGGTATTTGCCCCAATCGCCTTCCGTTCCGCAGTACACCGACCAATTTCTCAATTATTATTTTTTTATTTTATTTAGTAATCAGAATTTCAAAATTTATCTTCGACCTAAGAAACTACCCAGACATAACTAGACATTTTGTGTCACATACTTGTACCCTATACGTATCTTTCTCTATATTAGTTCAATACAAAGCATATATGGAACAAAGAAAACTAAGCATGTGTCGATAATGTCGGTAGGTATCTGTTCTTGAATAGGTATTTAGTAAGGAAACTACGGTGGCTGTGACGTGATTAGGATAAACAGCGTACATTAGAGTGGCATTGGCATAATTTTATTACATCCTCACAAATTGCATTGCCGCTGGCGAAGTATAAGCTAGTTAAATACTTAGTCGGGATAAATAAAATATCATATTAGCTTTGTAACAACACTGCCACATACCGCGTTATGTTATTGATTTACTGACTACCCGGCTGTGTAAAGGTATAAATAAATAGGCAAGGACAATATTCACTCTATGCCTATTCTTCTTAGAGCAGGTCAGGTAACAGACCCTGTGAGAAGACGTATTCCACGCAGAGCACCATAGCTAAGATCACCGATTCTTGGATCACCAAAACTATTCCACGTAGAGCTCCAACGGACTAGTAGCTACTAGTGTTGTAGCTAGTGATGTATTTCATTATGTATATGAAAGATATCGATAAAATCACTAGAACGTTTATTAACCATTCATGATAATAGGATTTATGTTTTTAAATAATGTTGCGAAGTCATCCTTAAATTATTTCAGTCACAGAACTTTTTTGTCTAGGCGACATTTAGAAAAAAAATTGGACATCAACTTGACTGATTTGTGTTAGTATTATAATGATGCTTATGATTAATTAATAAACTCTCTAGTGATTTTATCGATATATTTCATTTAATCATATACACTCCAAGTCCCCAACACTAGAAGCTACTGATCCGTTGGTGCTCTACGCGGAATAGGTTTGGTGATCTAAAAATTGGTGATCTAAACTTTGATGCTCTGCGTGGATTACGTCTGTGAGAAACGGGATAACCCAAGGGAGATGATGGTCACTGCCGTGCCGTTCCCCGGCGGTAAAAACTATTTAATAGTAAGAACACCGGCTGCTATATAAATATTTTATTTAATATAACTTTTGTTTTTTATTGTATCAACTTTCTTTTTCTTGAACGGCACATGGAATATAAGAAAGAGGTTGGATGAGCCAAGTGAGGGCGCTACACAAGTATGACCAAATAGTTAATACTTCAACTTAGTACTCCACTCGTCCGTAAACTTTACGACACACAAAGCCCCGCAATAGTATATTCAAAGGTCGTCTCGTGCATTATACGTAACTTGCAAGGCAATCAAATATGCCAGGAGATCTCTTCTTATCACAGGAAAACTAAAAACCTTAGTTCCTATGACTATGTTATTCATAAAAAAAACTTTTGTATTTATTTTTTTTAATTAGAAGACCAACAGCGAACGATACAAAATAATAGTTAATACTAAAAACAAACAGCCATTTACAGGTGCTCACCAATAGTATGTATGTATGCAGTATCATACGAAAAGTAATGGTAAAATTGCAGCCTATCACATAAAATATGATATTGCCGGTATAATGGCTATGGAATTTGAGAAGCAGTAGAGCTAGGAGAGTAATTATCTGTTTGCAGGAGTAGTAGTAAAAGATAGTGGGGTTGAACCGGCGACAGCGGTTCTCATACAAAATGCGTGTTGTGCCTTTTCATCCTCTTTCTTCTGTACCGTGGAACGTGGATGTGCCATCACTGATGATGACCTAACTGACAATAAAAACCGCATCAAATGCATTCAGTACCTACCTAAATAGTTTTTAATATTAGCCCGAATATAGATACTGAAATAATTAATGTTTCAACTTCAGAGATAAGTCCTCCCTTGGTTAACGTCCATTTCCTGTTTGTGACGTAAGTAACTAGTTATTAAGTTCAATAGAAGAATAATTCCAATGCTAATACCTACACAGTATTATTTTTGAACTATTTAATCTACGCTTATAGGTAAGTACTTACCTGGATTGTTATGAGCTGTAAATTTGCCTTACTGTTTATTAAAGTTTGTTAATAATATCCTCTTATATTTACATCACATCCCCTACCAATTTTCCGTCAAGTATTCGTATTCATACGAATACATCTCAGGGGCACGTATCAAGTCAATCCGTCAATGGTAAAATTAGGAGTAATCCGATATTGGCCGCGCGAACTCATGTTTAGATCAATCAAACATCTGTAGCTTAACAGAGTTACACAATGACGTATATTGAGGACTATAAGGTTGAAACATGACGATCAACAATGATAATCTTTATTGACTAGCTATCGTTTAATTAAAATGTTTACATACTGTATACATACGTAATTCGGGGTTCGAGTAATGAGTTGTCGACATGTGGCCATAGAATATACTAGAGGCGCCAACGACTCTACCACCCACTAGTACCTATTATGTTCTGTGCCTAACTAGTATTACTACTCGCTTGGGAATAACATGCATACATACACATTTAAATTCACGTCTATTTCCCACCGGGATAAACAGAGAGTATGAAATTGCATTTCCTTCGATCCTGACTCACTTCTCTTGCTTCCTCCACATTCATCAATCGTTTCATACACGCATGCCGGTCCAGAGTAGATCGTACTAAATCTTGTCTAAGGACATCTCCAATTTGGCCAATGTATGTCCTTCTAGGTCTTTCTCTGCCAACCCTAACATTAACCGCATACCGCTTTCGTAATCCAATTATCCTTCATCCGCTCTACGTGTCCAAAGCAACTTAACATTCCCTTCTCAATCTTAGTTACTATATATCTTTTACACCACATCTGTCTTTAAAATAAAACCCGAAAAAATCCCCCAAAAACTCTCTAAAATACATAAGTTTAGTCAAAATACATAGCTATTGTATAATATTTCATCCTGCCTGAAATTTACTGTAAGTACTCCATTTACAAACATAGATTAAGTTCTGGGCAAGAAAACGTAATTGATTGATTGATAAATGAATAAAAAATATAGCTACATAATGCTATTTTAATTTGCCTAGATAGACAAAGTTCAGATAAGTCAACTTCTTTATTGTATATTAGTACAAATTTTAATAACGTGAAAAGCAAACCCTGCCGTCTTGTGGGAATAATGCAGCGGAGAAAGTGAGTAGAAATAAGGTGATCTTAGGCGCTTACAGACGAGACGTTTATTTGTAAGCGCCTTACCTTTTATTTATCAAGTCTGCACTTTGTCCCGTCTACAATATAATACTAAATACATAAAATAACTTCGACAAAACAAACACATCAAAAATAGTTTCCAAACAAGATAAACCCTGTAACCAAACCTTTCATTTATTGAAAAAGAAATTAAAAAGAATTTCAATACAGACATTCGCACAAATGACACACAACACGAATAAAACACGGGTGGGTATGTGTTAACCTAAAACCGCTGAAATCAAGACGGAGACAAGCATCAAAAGATTTGTTTCTACACGAAATTAATGTCTTAAACACGGGAGAAAACTCGCATATCTAATGAAAAATAATTTAGGTGTAGACAGGTAACATTAATATTAATAAATAATAAGGTGACTGTTCGCACGGTAGTACATAAATCCGGGCGCCGCAAGCCGTCACAATAGTAATATATTAGGACAAATGTTATTACAAGCTCGACTCGTTATGTTATTTTTGTTCAGCTGCAGCCGTCCCCCGAGCAACGTATCTGGAGTTATGCCGCTGAAGCGATGATGTTACAAGCAACTGTCGACTCTTATGAATCGAATGCTTACTGCTCACAGATCCAGTAAAGCGTGGGCATAGACCGCGGTGTGCGGGATTTCGTATCAAATCGCAATAAATCGGAAAACAGTCAAAAAAGTAGTAGTAGTCGTAATAGTAGTAGGGAATTATATTCATGAAAAACAGTCAGCAAATACTTACCGTCCATCTCAGGACAGTACCCGTAGGTATATGTCTTTCTGGACCCCTGAAAATGTATATGCAACACAGTAACAGTACTTATTATAAATCAAACAGAATCACTTACCCATTAACTACCTTTTTCTTCTCTTGTGTAAATCGTTAGATCAATAACCGACCTCATCAACCTGGTGTCAGAGTTACTACTGAGCCGCCAAAGGTTCACACATCGACTACATAGTTAAGTAACCGGAACCGACTTTTTAATTTGCCCTCTGAATCACGGATCATCTAACTTTTGGATAATCGGTTTTTGATCTCATTTTTATATCCAATGTAATTCGAATTTTAAAAGAAAATACAATTCATATTTAGTAAAAGAAAATATTGCTGTAATTATTCGCCAAAAGTTGGTTGTAAAGCGACTAGGGACCCAGCTTGAGTACGTCTCACACTTGTCTATTCCAGCCACGCTGTCCAAATAGCTACACCATGCCGCTTCGAGGCGCAAACGTGTAAACGACACGATTGCTTCTTCAGATACTTGAGATTTCTCGAATCTCTTAAACTACAAGGAGAAAGATTTTACTAAGTACCAGATGTTTTTTTATGGTGACTTATTGTAGATTTGCCTCTGATGGCATTAAATCCGATGTTTTCATGTGATTAGGTACCTAGATACGAACGAAGTAGATATTTAGGAAGAAGACACTATAAGATCATTCCTATTTCCCGTTGGAGTAGGCAGTGACTACGGAATTCCACTCACTACGATCCTGACACAGCACTTTCGCTTCTTCCACTACCATCAAGAAAAATAGTCCATTAGGTAATATTATTAATGCCTGCTTATTCTTTGATAGTCTGGAGACCAAGTGTCCGATAGCTAAGTGATGAAAACAGAGCTTTGCCACGATACCCTTTTAGTGTGTTTTTATTGTAAGTACCTATAATTTTAGGTACATAGGTTGGTATGTGACGAGTTGGATGCATACCTGACATCATGGAAAGAAAGAGTCCGAAATAGGAAGGAGTGGAAGAAAAGGAGAGAGGCCTTTGCTCTACAGTGGGATAGTGTGGACTAGAAAAAAATAAAATAGGTGTTGTAACGGATTGACAACGTCACATCTGTTATGACAAACTTTTAACCAGAGTTTTTGAATGTTGTCATAAAATCCTCCTTTCTCCTTTTATCTTACCGGCATCCTTTTATAACGCATAGCAGCATCCTTGTCTTATATTCGTGTACTGGAATGGTCAAGGTTACATCCGAGATTATTCGAGAAAGGAAGGATATAGTATGTGACCATAGGGTATATAAGGAGCGGGAAGAGCATGGAGACCCAGTTCTGAGTAAGAAGAAAAAGTGGAAAAGTGAAAGTAAAGAAATAGTCAAAGTGAAGTTACAGTGTTTTAGCAGTGTCTAGTGCAGTGTTTTCGTGTTATGTTCAAGTGTCGTCTAAAGAGCGAAATAAAGTGAAGTGACGGTGACGAAGTTAGACCGCGTAGCTCTGTGCAAGTGTTGTACCTTGTGTGTAGAGAATAAATTCGTTTTCCTACGGACTTGGTGATTTTCTTTCCGATCCCGAAAACACTTCCGTAACAGTATGTAAAGGGCTCAGTCCCTAACGCTTTTTTTTAAAGCTTCCGTGCGGGGACTGGTCTTAGTTACTAAGCATACGCTGTCCGTCTGTCTGTCCGTTAGTCGCCGCATTAGGGCTGTATCTATCTACTTAAACCGAAATAGATAAAGGAGCAAGTATCACCTCAACAACACGACTTCGCGAGTCCGATTGCGTAACGCTGTGGATTATGTACTTATTGTTCTAAGTTTGTTCAAAGACTTTCCTAACAAACAGGAAATCGACCTTCAGCGTCAAACACGCAACTATTTGTCAATTTCCTGAATCAGTGAAGCTATGATTTGGTGCCTATTTGTCTGTCGGATCATATTTATCACGAAATAAATTACAAAATGAATCATCAATCAAGTTTTCGCTAAAATTAAATCCGAAGATGATGCCTGCGCACTTCAGTCGGATCTTGTGCGCCTGGACGAATACTGTCGGGCTAACAAATTAGATTTAAACCCTTCTAAATGTTTTGTTGTTACTTTTTCACGTAAACATATTAATGTCGTAACGTCCTACTCGTTGGGAGGACATACATTAGTAAAGAGACCTGACATGAGAGATTTGGGTGTAGTTCACGATACTAAGCTGAAATTCGATGCGCATATTGATAATATAGTAAAGAATGCTACGAAAGCTCTGGGTTTCATTATGCGTACTTCTTCTTGTTTTGTGCGTGCAAAAACGTTCAAAATTCTTTATTGTGCTTTTGTACGAAGCAAGTTAGAATACGCATCTCAAATTTGGAATCCCAGGTATCAAGTATATATTGACCGTATTGAATCCATACAGAAAAAATTCATCAAATTCTTATGCTATAGATTAAGGAAACCTTATAGTTCCTCGTCTTACTATAGTATTTGTAAGCAGCATCACCTTTTACCTCTTAAAGCGAGACGTGATATTGCGGACATAGCTTATTTGCTGAGGCTAACTAATGGGTCCGTTGACTGCCCGGAACTGCTTAGCAAGCTTTCATTTAGTGTTCCCACTCGATCCTGTAGATTTTACACACCGATGTCATTGCCTTCAGCATCCACTAATTACCGGCAGGATTGTTTTCTATGGCGTGCATGTAGAAGCTTAAATGACGCAAATAAATACCTGGATCTTGATATCTTTAATTGTAGTTTGCTTACAGTTAAGCGTAATTTGGCGAAAGAGTGTTGGTTGGGGACGTCATGACGTTGATTCTTCGTTGTTTTGTTTACTGCAGACATTTTTCTTTTCTTTCGTCTTATTTTTAAATAGTTTATTTTAATTCAGCATGTTTTATTCTGGCACGGTATAATGAATTGTTAGTTATTATTTTTTACATATTATTATTATTATTTTTCTTTTTTTTTGTATCATTTGTTTTTAATAAGTTTAGTGCTTAAGCTTGTTTACCTTATTTCTAGTGTGTGTGTGTAGTGTAGTGTTGTGTAATTATTATTATTATTTTATGTTTTTTCTATAAGTTTTCAATAAGTTTAGTGCTTATGCTTGTTCACCTTACTTGTATTTAGTATTGTATAATTAATGCTATCAGACTGATTTGTACTATGTCTATTTGTGGAAACCTATAATTGGCTCCCCTGCATCGTATGTATTTTTATATGTATATTGTTTAAAGTAGCTGTTGGTTTTCCGAAAATAAATAAATAAATAAATAAATAAATCATTTTTTTTCCGCATTATTCACACCCTGTTCGGGGTAGACAGAACTATAAATCACCAGAAGGCAACTTGCAGTCATACTTGGTATTGAATTTCAAAAAAATGAAGCTATCTAGTCGATCATGTTCTCTCGAACATGCGTATGCTCTCGTATTATGTATACTGCCATTGGGGACTGTGACGGAATTGTGAAAAGACGATATTCTACATTGACAGATACCATACAAAAATACAAAAACAGCCTAATATGATGTATATACACTGCTGGGCACTGTTGGGCGCGCCACGGCTGTGCTCCACTGCGGATTAGTGAAAGTATTTTTAGCAGCCAGGACCAACGTCATAACGACCCTTCTGAAGTACGGAATCATCTTCCTTTTTGACAGGCTCACACAAGTGATTACGACAAATTCCCCATCGGGAATTGAACCCGGACCTACAGATGAGCGCAATGATCTAGTTACGATCACCAGCACGCTACGATGGCCGATTTGACATAATAAAGTACAGCAATTCGCTCCGTCAATACAGTGTGTTAGTGACACCGTAACGAATACTGAGGGGGATGATTCAGACATTGATTCTGACTTAATATCAAGTAGAATTTTCCGTCGCAAAATTCATGTCATTTTTTGTGTTTTTTTATTATTTTCAATTCTAGATAAGATAAGATATTTATTGCATTCCTACACTTCACCAGACACACACACATACCCTCACACTACACTTTTCTACACTCTTTAGTTCTATACTTTTGCGATGGAAAATGCCCTTGATATTATAACTCAGAATAATGAGCTGACTCACCCCCCTCAGTATTCGTTACGATATCACTAACACCCTGAATACGAAACTTGATGAACTCAATATAGTACAGCTACTTACTTGCTCCATTATGGTAGTTATTAATTAATACGAAACTTAATGAGCGGGACAAACATCAAAACGGCCACCATAGAGTGCTGCTAGTATAGACCACCAAGGCTACGTTGACATATTGATGGAAAATGGCCTACGCCGCCATAATCGAACCTGACACTATAATATTTCATAACTTATCATTATACACGTAAACAAGTAAGTACCATAATTTTTCGTAAGAACGTATTTAAAATGTCAGCGACTTTGTTTTTCTGGAGACTTGTTACCCCGCCCACCCCATTACGGCTGATGGGCGAGAGTTAATGTTCGTAAATGAGAGTTCTAAGAAAACTGTAATCGTAAGGTACGTAAATAGCTTCACTCGTTTCTAGCTGCGATTTCACGCGATTGTTATGTCTAGACAGTCTAAAATGAATATGACCCAAAGCTGGTGACAGTTTACCAGCCCTTCGCCCATTATAAGTATACAAAAATGACATTCTTGCCATGTTCGGCTTTACCGCGCCAGTGCGAGCGAGATAGATAATACGCGCGCTCCCCCTTACTCCTTAGCGGCTTACGGCCATAGAATAAGGAATAGTACTACGCATAGAACGGCAACTCTCCGCTCCCCACCAGCGTTTGAGCTAGGTTTACCTCACCCCCCCCCCCCCCCTCGAACATAGTTTAGACTTGAATCGTATGACGTCAGACGTCACACACACAGATGCACGTGTACGATACCGTCAAAGTGTAGTGTCTGTGTAAAACGAGGTTGTATGAAGTGTCCGGGGTGTGTTACGGCCTGGAACAATCCATATAAAAATGATGATGCATTACCGCGTTAATGTGAACGAGACAAGCAGGACACATTTTAGTCCACTGTTGTATATATTATATTATATCGAATGGTATTTTACTTGTATTTTACCATAATTATACCTAAACCATAAATAATACATTTGCCGCAAATGACATTAACTACTTGGCCAGAAATAGCCTAACCATATCGGTAGGTAAGTATGTATATAATATCTAAAATAGGATATACTTGTATTTTATTTTCTAATCGATTTCTATTTTGTGGGACTTCCTACCACAGCCTACATCCTCGGCTCACAACAAAATGGCGAAGGTCAATCGAACAGATGTTATACTAATTAAATTAAAATTATCCCTTCATACAAATTGAATCATTTGGCGTGGGATCGCCTTTGAAATTAATTACAGCGTCATATACTTTGTTTCAATTATAAACTCGTGTAACATTATTATTATTAAGTATGACATTTATTAATAGGTTGTTGATTTTAGCCGTTTTTAGTCAAAACAAAAGTTCTTAGCAGGAAATATCATACTCGTATTATTACGAGTCTTTTAGCTGGTGAATAGCTTTTTATGCAAGTAAATTAAACTAAAAAGATGTTCCATCGATAAATTATTGTAATACAATAAGCCAATAAGAATTAAGTACCTATGAATAAGTATTCACGTCTACAGACAGTGCCTGTAATACTAACTTTGTTAAAACATCGTTCACTAAAAGCGGTGTTCCTTTAATCTCTCCATAACATTTCTCATTCAATTAAAAATACCTTCAGGGAAAAGTTTGATATCTCTGGAATATTCTTGTATTTCTGTAACATGGCCTACATACTTTCCTTTGCAGTTCTGATGTAAAAGTTTCAAACAAATTATGAAAAATTTATTTACTTTATACTTTGTCGAATATTTGATTCAACAAATATATCGATCTCGTCGAATTTTACTTTCATATGCCTACTAGAAATAAAATATGATTCTACCTAGCTACATAATTAAAATTAAAATTTGTTAGGATTTGAACAAGCCAAGACAAAGTACGAATTAGTCTTTCACGTCTATATAAATTTGTGTTTTTATTGTCCCAATAAACTATTATAAATTATAAATTCAATATTACAATATAAATTCAATATCAATAAATTTGTAATTGTAATTCTAATTACTTACCTACATAATGTAGGTAGAAGTTTATATACAAGGCATATTTACGTCTGTAATGTAAAATGTTATATGTTTAACTATTCATTATTGTTAAACAGACAAATTGCTGGAATGAGCCATAAAACGATTCACTGTATTATTTAATGAATGGCCCATACAATGGGTCAATATAAAAGGACCGAACTTCTGTGGGCTCAAATATGTGTGGTTAATTCGACACGTAGTTAAAGTAGAATTTATCGTGCGTTCTAATTTCATTACGGCGATGTTTAGAATTTAAACGCAAATTGAACGAGTTAGAATGTTTGGTGGAGTAATTATTTTTTGTCGGGGTTCGAGTAATGGGCTGTCGACATGTGGCCATGGGATACACTAGAGGCGTCAACAATTCTACCACTCACTAGTACCTATTATGTTCTGGTTGTGCCTAACTAGTATTACTACTCGCTTGGGAATAACATACTCGTACATACATAAACTCACGTCTATTTCCCACCGGGGTAAGAAGAAAATATGGAATTCCATTTGCATCGATCCTGGCATACTTCTCTTTCTACACATGCACATTCATCAATCGTTTCATTCGCCGGTTCAGAGTAGATCTTATTTCAATAAGATGTAGAGATGGTCAATGTTTGTTTGTTTGCTTTGGTTGATGGCCAATTTGGTCAATGTACGTCCTCCTAAGTCTTCCTCTGCCAGCCCTACCACCAACCTTCGCTTTATATACTGCTTTTGTAATCCTATTATCCTTCATCCGCTCTACGTGTCCATACCAACTTAACATTCCCTTCTCAATCTAAAATACCAAAAACATACTAACACGCTTAATTCATAATAAATTAGTTACTTACGTTTATTAATTGTGACGACGTGTTTAGTATTGTCTGTAATTAATTATTTTACAATTCAGATTTCAGCGAACAGTTACATAGGCAACGACTATAAACTAGCACACTGAAAGCTTATCAATTTCGTGAATTTGATTCTATAGAATGATGATGACTAAGCGTAGTTTCATGGTGTGCGTCAAGCTAGCGGCCTCAAAAAAAAAATGGGCACGAAAAAATAATTTGACCATACCAAAAAATAGTACTCTTATTGAAAAAAATAGTACCTGTTGTAAAAAAATTAGTACCTCCACGGTTCTGGATTTATAGCCATGTTTTATTGCACTTGCTAGCTTGACGGTGAGCGAAATTTGGCGAGAGTTAACGACAAGGTCTTTCGCTTTGATTTAAACGCCAAAAAATAGTACCGAAATAGTACTCACCCCCTGCAAAATACCGAAAGTAGTACTTCAACGGTTCCAAAGTTATAAAGGCAGTTCTTTGATCCCGCTAGCTTGACGTTTTGAAAATACCTATTATCTGGGGAACGCTTGCATACTTCAGTATGTAACTAATGTCAATAAACTCGTATGAAATAGTACTCCCTACCATCATAATTTTGATCCGATTCTCTTTGTAGAAATGTTAAAAAATCATCATAACCTATGCCATACATTTGTTGTTGATACAGTCACGTAGACAATTACATAACCTCACAATTTATTCGTAAGTATTGCCATTTTGGAGGTCTACCCTACCATTTCTTTGCACTTCAGTGCTGCTATTACAAAAAATTCCTATTGCATACACCCATATGCACTAATTTTAATAGAAAATGGCTGCATGGGTCTAGTTCTTATCGAAAACAATCTGTGATTTTAATACATCATAATACATTTTTAATCTGCTGTTTTATTTTATAATTTATACCTTCATGTTGAATTTGTTACGGATCGAAGTGTTTGTTAATAAACAATTTGCAGTATTTGTAGAATAACTCAAAGAGTTTCAACAATGATATTACTTTCATCTAACAACCCTGGCACTTCACCAATTTTTACCCAAAAATGGGGAAAAATACTGAAATCTGACAACATTCTTGACCATGTGTAATAATTTTGTTCGCGACTGTACTTGTCTTGATAAATGTATGACATAGGTTATAATGACTTTTTGACATATTTCTACAAAGAGAATCAGGTCCAAATTATGATGGTAGGGAGTACTATTTCATACGAGTTTATTGACATTAGTTACAAACTGAAGTATGCAAGCATTCCCCAGATAATAGGTATTTTCAAAACGTCAAGCTAGCGGGATCAAAGAACTACCTTTATAACTTTGGAACCGTTGAAGTACTACTTTCGGTATTTTGCAGGGGGTGAGTACTATTTCGATACTATTTTTTGGCGTTTAAATCAAAGCGAAAGACCTTGTCGTTAACTCTCGCCAAATTTCGCTCACCGTCAAGCTAGCAAGTGCAATAAAACATGGCTATAAATCCAGAACCGTGATGGTACTAATTTTTTTACAACAGGTACTATTTTTTTCAATAAGAGTACTATTTTTTGGTATGGTCAAATTATTTTTTCGTGCCCATTTTTTTTTGAGGCCGCTAGCTTGACGCACACGTTTCATGGCTAAATTATAAAATATTCAATCAGCGTTACCCTATCCTTATTACCTAATTTATTTATAAAGTACAGCCACATCACATAAATTATAAGGTAAGTTATAAGGGTTACGGTATTGTGACTAATATATTATGACAATTATTATAAACTTTAAAAGTAACTAGTATTGTACGAGCGCCCATGAGCCCATCTCTATTGGCACACCCTCAGCGCAGGGTGGTAATTGTTATAACACACATACCGTAACATAAGCGAGCCGACCATATGGACGAGTTGACATGTGACCTTACTGACCGTATGCTTCCTGGCTGGAGTTGGCTGGCGATGAATAATGGCGTTTTATGGGATTTTGCTATAACATACACTACTGCCTCCGTGGTCAGTGGTTAGAGCGTTGGACTCACGAACTTGTCCGAGTCCGAGTTCGATTCCCGATCGGGACATTGTTGAAATCACTTTGTGAGACTGTCCTTTGTTTGGTAAGGACATTGCAGGCTTGAATTACCTGATTATTCGAAGAAATAAGGTGATTCCGTACTTTATAGGCACGCTAAGCCGTTGGTCCCGGGCTACTAGCCCAAACACCTCCACCAACCCGCAGTGGAGCAGCGTAATGGAGTATGCTCCATATCCCCTCCGGTTCATTGAGCAGCAGTGAGACATATACCTATAGGCTGTTTATGTTATGTTTATGTTTATACAAAACATTATGCATTTAAGATTATGGGGTGATTGTGTATATGTTATATATACACTAATTCCTCGCCAGCTGAGCTTTACAAGTCTAATAGGGACGTGCCTGTCGCTAATGACCGGGCACAAATCCTAAAACTACATGATATCAATTATCTATAATTCAAATATGAATTCGAACAACCAGATAATAACGGTAGTTATCGACTGATAACTGACTAGCTTATAGCTACGTTTATTGGTTAATGTGATGGACTGTCAATATGGGCGCTAATCTGTGAATATGTCTGTCCTTAGGTATTGACATGCAGAAGCTTCTTTATGATGAAATAAATAAATGTATATATACTTATTATACTTATTCTATATCCCTTTCATGCAAGGACAGGAAATCAGGACACAATATTGAAATGTAATAAGTATTTTTTGGCTATTTTTTATTATGGAACTTAAGGTTTATCAGTTGAAATTACACATTTAATACGTGTTCTGGGGTTCAAAGAACGTTTATCTTGTTGTAAAGGCTTCTTTTAACTACCCAAATATCTTGAGTGATGCATAGAAACTATAACAACGAAGGTAAAGATCGTAGAAATAATGTCATTCAAGTGAGAAAAGTAACGATGCGTAACTTCACCGTAGGATGAACTGAATCCTGCAAGTGCTTAGTAGGCGTAAAGGATCTTGAGGATATGATGACTTTTTTTAAAAAAAACGTCATGATAAGAACGTAGGTATGGAGTGTATGAAAACTCTAAATTGTAATGTCATCATTGAACATAGTCAAACGCCAAATACATTATTGCGATTTTCTCAATTCAAAGTCGTAAATAATTGAAAATAATATTTCAGTATATCAAGGTTAATATTCCTAATTTGAAATCCGAACGATATACTGTTTATCAAACGAAATCTTCATCGCCTGTGTGGTTTGTCAGACGTGTTGCCAATTATAATTATGCAAATGTACAATACTGTAAAATTTTCCACGAACTTTTCCGTTTCTCGTTCCGTTAAATCAATAAGGTCTACTCCGACCACTTTAGAAAAAATGCTAAATCGGTGCAGCCGATCGTCACTGACGTGGTTATGATCGAAAATCATTTCTTTTTTTATGACAGACAGAATAATTCAAAATAACACGCACGACTAACTGATGAAATTAAACTAAATGGAAAAAAATACTAATTAACGATTAATGGTGTAATCTTTGTTGTCAGACAGCTACACCCACACAGGCACAACTCACAAGTTCTTTTTGAAACTTATTTATTTTCTATAAAACCCTTTTAAATAGCGAAGCTTTTTACTAGTAATTATAATGAAAAATTCTTTTTTCTTTCAGACAACCAACTACACAGATACTTATACATTCACTTACTCAAACAACATTAATTTACCTAGAAAACTTCTTATTATTCTGAGTTAATATCAAGTGGAATTTTCCATCATAAAAGTATACTTAAAATTTAAAACAATAAAAAATAACATGAATTTTGCAACGGAAAATTACACTTGAATCATGGTCTGAATCATCCCCCTCAGTATTCGTTACGATGTCACTATCACCCTGTGTAATATTAACTTAGAGCAGCAACATTTTGACCGCGGTCGGTGTACGATTCTGGTCAAACTATATATCTGCCCGTCAAACTAACTATCGACCCATAAAATGGAATCACAGGCGACGTTTGGCAAGCGTACCTTAAATTCCAATTGCGGCAAAATTGTCAAGCTACGAAATGGGACAACGAAAAACGACTCTTCTCTGCAACAAAAATTCCACCTTCGCCAGTCGTCGAAAGGCAATATAAGATATATTTTTTCGACTGATGTTGAATTTTAGCAGTACACTAATTATTTTTGTTATATTATAAATTATTACATAAATGTTATTCAATATTCAAGAGTCATGAAAGTTTTAAAATAACTCAAGAAAACTTTTGACTTGACTTCCGAAATCTATTTGAGTGTTCAATACCTAAACTTAACTTGAATTTATATTTATAGCTATAGAATACTGAAATACGTACTTAGTTAACACAAACAAAATACGTCAACTTAAAGAACCACGGCCTAGATGTTCAGTGAGTGAGCTTTACGAACACGACCAGGAGGCCCCGGATTCGAAACGAAAGTCGCGACAACTCACGTTAGGACATCGCAGGCTGATCACCCGATTATCCGAAAATAAGATGAGCCGTGCTTCGGAAGGCACGTTAAGCAGTCGGTCCCGGCTACTATTCACTTAAATACCTAAGTCATGTCAGCGGCCATTGGCGGCTCAATAGTAACCCTGGCACCAAGTTTGATGGAGTCGGCCATTATTATCACAACAACACGAGAGAAGAATAATCCAAGAGCAAGAAATTTTAATCGTAACCTACCTCTATGTAGAGATTAGGTAGGTAGAAGATTACACTAATGTGTAATCTCAAACCAATCTTCCAACCAACCAACAACAAATTTTAATTACACCGGGCCCCAGTTGTGGTATTCACGTCGAAATAAAATTTCGGTTCTGCGTCCGCTTAAAAAGCATATTGTCCCTCCGGCTCGCAATTCATTCAGCCCTACTGAAGTCAATTATACAGAATGGTGCTTGCCAGAACCCGACTGGTCTGCTATAAAGCTTGTGAGACAGTAAAATTGCGCCGCGAGAACATATTTCTTGAAAACAGACACATCTATTATTAAAGAACACTTTCATTTTGTAGAAGAATGTCTTGTATACGTAAGTAATGGCATGAAATATTTATTTTTAAATAAGAGACAGTACTTGCTGTTAAATAACAATCATCAACTTGTAATGAATGCTACTGTTAGGACCGCCAGTTGAGAAACTTGCAAAATTTAGTACGAGTACTTACTACAAACAATGGCCAGCGCAGTTTGTGGTCGCTCATAATGAGATTCAAACCTGCATTAGGTCAGTCAAAACCTCACGTATTTGTAACATCGCCCGCTGTATACAGACACCTACACCCCAGGCTGCGATCGCTTTAATTAAAGGTACGCACTCATTTGTTGGGTGTTCATTCCATTATCGTTGCCATCGCTCCCTGGTAGCTGCTACTGTGCAGACAGTACATGCAATAAAGCGAAGCGGGCTCGGGCGTTCTCGATCACTTTGATCGGCCGGATGTCACAGTCGTTTGGCCGCCATCGCACTACCATCGATATATATCGCCTAATTTTAGATAAATTCGCAACAGACCTGCCCGATGTCTCCATAAAGCCATCCGGCTCTTTATTAGCGGTATTATTAGCGCGAACGGCACGTTTAAAGTTATTTATTGTTGTCATTTTACGCACAGATTAGGATAATAAAGAATAATAAAGAAGTTAGAATATTCCGTAGCCGAACCGTTTGCATATTCGTCGTAAAAGTCGAGAAAATTACTGCATATAACCTAACCTGAGTTATAATAAATACGTCATGGTTTACTTCACGTGTCTACCAGACTGCAAGTTATTGCTAAAAATAGAAAGCCAATAACAAAATTGCCCGAAAAATATTTTTAAACGAGTTAAAGAGAGATAATTATGTGCGGGTCAATATTACGTACCTCAATAAAGTAGGAACATTACGAATTTCCTCCTCCTGCTCACTATTTGTACAGTGCTTGTTATGAACAATAGTTTCTCAATCCATTTCAGTCGAACTTGACTGTATTCTACCTCTATTGCGGTCACGCTTAATATTGCGAACCCTACATTAGACATGGCTAATTAGTTCAATTATGTGACGAAATGAAAGCTTCGCTAACCACCCAGAACATTGATTTAATGTGTTTGAATTAATGTACCTATTTACAATTTAATATTAGACTACAACTATTGCAGCCTTTAATAATTTAAAAGTTTATTCATGGTTTTAGAATCCTTGCTATTAAGTATTTCAGTAAATACTAACACCCAAGACACTGGTAATAAAGGCTAGTTTAGGAATAAATGTTAAATCCTTTGAGCACAATTATGCCATATTGCAGTAAGGTAGACTAAGATTGGTAAATAACAGTTTGCATCACAACGTAAAAAAATATATAATATAATTTAAGCAAAAACGAAATAAAGCCCCCACACAGATGATACCGGAAGCGTTCCGGGGGCGGATTATTTTACTATCCTCTCTATGTGCTGACCTTAAAAGTTATGTTTTGTCTGACTGCCTTCTCACCTGATCATGAGAGTGACGATGCAAATTGCCTTCGAAATGCCTATTCATTCTGACCTTGAAAATCTGTAGGCTGTGTTGCTAATTGTTAGGGAACTCAGACAACAAGGAATCGCGCGCTCGCAGTTCACATAATGAATGATGAAGCAATACTCTCGAGGCGAGCTTAACCAATATTAACAACGAGGGGTAAAGGTGAAGAGAGAAGTAAGATGATCAACACAATCCACACGATAGGAGAAGATTAAAGAGAGGACTGTACCTAGCAGTGGGACGTATACCTTATAAACAACCCAATAGACCTTACGAACGTGACTCTGTATATGTATGTCAAACAAGAGTGCTTCGCTAACAGATTAAGAGGAATGTTTATCCAATCAGCACGATCATCGTTATTTCAATTTAAGTGACCTAGCATGTCCAGTGTGTTCGAGGAACTGATATCGACCAGAGCCAGGGTCGGGATAGCATTTAGACTTATCGCTTTAAAAAAGTGACAAAAATGTAGTGTAAGTCTTCTTCTATCGTGTGGATCTGAGGTGGATGGACCCTGGGTTCAGGGTTGACATGACTTATGTAACGACTACGTACATACATCAGTAAGTAGTAACCGGGACCAACGGCTTAACATGCCTTCCGAAGCACGGATCGTCTTACTTTCGGAAAATCAGGTAATCAGCCTGTCCTAACCAAACTAGGGATCACAAAGTGATTTTTGTGATATGTCCCCACCGAGATTCGAACCCAGGACCTCCGGATCGTGAGCCTAACGCTTAAACACTGGACCACGGAGGCCGTTAAAGCCTAGTATACCTACAGAAGAACTATATCTTTATTACCCTTGCTTAAAAAACTCCCTTAATTATTATTTTTTGTAATTTTCACCGATTTAACGCTCCATTGTGTATGAAAGGCCATGAGCGACATTGTTCATAATTATTGAGATATTGGTGCGGATTCCAGTACACACCATCTAATTTTATTTTAAGTCATAAGTACCTGTCATTTTCTTATCCGCCGAAAAGGAAAGGGACGGGTAGATACAGGCATACAATTTATGGAATATACGTCAATTTTAGGCACAAATCAAAAACAACCTTCTAAAAATTAAGTTGACAGCACACGTCAAACGGTTTGCATACCGGTGACGTACCTATTTGATTCGCCCATGCTATTCATTCATTTTTAAATTAAAATTTGACAATCATCAGTTCCTTTCCTTTTCGGCGGATAAGAAAATGACGGGTATAACTTAAAATAAAATTAGGAGGTGTCTGCAGGTATCGGAGCCAATAATCTTTAACAGTTTTAAACGTGAATAAATAAGGCCATTATGTTAAGGCCCTTGTCCTTGTATATGATATACTATCATGTAGTACAAGTATGTTAATAGTAATAGCAGTTAAGTATTTTGTTCCGCACTTTCCTTTAGAATAGTAAAAAAAAGTAGTCCACTAGAAATACTATGCCAGTTGAACTTTACCGATAGTATTATTGGTCGATAACCGCCATACCATAGAAAGAGGAATAATACAGTACAGTAATTAATGACTACATTTGCCTAGTCAGTGAATTTGAGGAGCAATGTCAACGTTGTGCGGTTACCGCACGACAGCCGAACTGGAAATTGTTGATTAGACAGTGGTGCTGACTTTGGCAAATACAATAGGGTATTTGACCGAATCAAAAATATGAATTATAAAATGCTAATCTATAAATAGATGCTAGTATAAGATTATGAAAACTCAACGTAATTTTTCTTTTTGACTTATTTTCGTATTTTAGTTGTAAATAATGTAACAATGAGTACATAATAATGTAACTTTTTTCATATAAATTCAATAATATAGAAAAATTTTCGTGTTGACGTTTCGTAAAATTATTTCATTTTGACTAGGTTACATGTCAATCCCATAATATATTTTTATCGCCGTCGTATTTCGTAATCGTTTGGCTCCGACGGCTTTTTATTACACACGCATTGGCGGTTGAAAATATAATGAAAACATTAGAATGACAATATTATAATTAACTGACTGGACCTGGCTTAGTCTGTCTCAATCACAATATCGCTCAAAGCGACTACTTTTAACCAGTCAATGGTGCTGATTCCTGTACACACAATCTAATTTTATTTTAAGTTATACTTGTCATTTTCTTATCCGCTGAAAAAGAAAGGGACGGGTAATCGACAGGCATAAAATTTATGGAATACACGACAATTTCAAGCAAAACTTTAAGAAACTGTTTCAAAATTTTATCTTGGCCAATAAACCGACAGATTTATGTTGACACAGACGTCAAACGGATTGCATATGAGCGAGATTTATTCGCCCGGGTTATTAGTTCATTTTAAAATTGACAGTTGTTAATCGTCCGTCCCTTTCCTTTTAGGCGGATAAGAAAATGACAGGTATAACTTAAATGAAATTAGGATTTGTCTGCAGGAATCGGGGCCACTTTTGTATTATTACGATCAGTGTCCACGTTTGTATTTGTCGATGGCAGCAGAACTAGAAATTGTTGATTAAACAATATGTGTGTGCGACCAGAGACATGCGTGTGGGCGAGGTGCACGCGTTTATGCTTACGATGCGGCGGCGGTTTTTTTTGACATGACTCACACCCACCCGGGTAGGATTTGCAACAAATGGCATAATTTCTTTCCTGGAAACTTTATTCCCGTTCAAGGTAGTCAGAGGTACTTTTGTACTATAACTTCGGATGGTAATTCACTCATATTTATTTATTGCGAGTCACAAATATAAATGAATTAAGAAGGTACATGTAACGCCCTGCAAAGGCACGACAATGTAAAAGAGGCGACAATAGGTGGAAAATTAAGTTACACAGCTGTTTATAATACTACACGTGTAAAACTTAATAAAAAATCTATTTAGCTGCCATGTCGAATTTGGCTACAAAGTTAATTAAGTTTGAAGGTAATATAAAAATAAAATAACACATAGTAGGTACGAATAACGAAAGTTACCCTACTGATGGACATCCACGCATTCACCCGGACATTTGCGTTGACCGACGCGACGTACCGTCGAATGCTGACGGCAATTTGCTCCGATGTGACACAAAATTGCTCTACACTGTGAGTTAAGCTCTATTGTCATAGGTAACACACGAAATTTAAATGGGAATTTTCGCTACAATAAGTAAATTTCGCTGTTAGTTAAACTAACAGAAGTATAATAGATATTACATTATATAAAGATAATTACTTACGGAGAATCTAATTTACTAGTCATACTTACATTTATGGTGTTATTACGAGGTTTAGACGAATGAAATAGATGAACAATGTAAAAGTCATTAATAGGGATGTTTGAACGAACACGTGAACAAAGTGTTCTGCCTCTTAATGTAACAGTGAACTAACCCTTAGAGATAATAAATGTTATAGTACCTAATTTAGGTAAAAAATAAATAAATTATCAGTTTGTAGGCTAGATTTTAATATTATAAAGCATATTTGAGCACTGAAGTATTTGTATTCCCTTATTTAAATAGATGTAAAATCGGTTAGGACGAATGGTGCCGGAGGCGAGAATGAAACTACACGTATTACTCACAAGACTGGTCGCACATCTTATTCTACCTTACATTACTAACATCCCTCCAGACTTAGCCTAATATTCCCCAAAATAGTCTTCAAAAATAAACAAGTCCTGTAACGGGTTACGTCGTAACCGTTATGAGATGGAGGAGGTGGTGACAATTTATTGCTCGTGCACCACGGGAAACTTGAGCACAAGAGATCACTGCAACGTTGCAGATTTTTTAAGAAACAATATTTGTATTTTCAACTCTGTTATCTAAATGTGCTAGTGATCTCCAATAAATATAACCTTCATTAATTGAGCCATAAGAGTGTACTTCTATCTACCTATTGTCATTGTTTCTCATGAAAGTAAAGAAACAGTTTCCTAAATACGGTCCTGACGGTCGGTGACCATTGACGACTGATTGCTTAATTGTTGCGTTTAACCAATTGACCGTTGCGAAGCCCTGTTTAGACGCAACCGACTGCGACTCGCCCGATAAATCCTTTGTTTAAACGACGGGTTTATTAACGAATTTAGGAGCTTACGTTTTTGTCCCACTGCTCGCCGGACAAACGGACTGACGACTAATTGAATTGGCGTGACAGTTTTAGTTATATCGATTTGGTACTGGGAAAGAATATCTTCGTTTGAACGGTCGCGTCGGGAACGTCTCTTTTGCATTATTAAGCACTTTGCTTGGCTCGGCTGCAGATGAAATGAATTAGCAAAGTAGTTTTGATTAGTACAGTATTTTTTTAAGTTTTATCCTCGATTTAAATGTACCTAATAAGGTATATCGTAATTATTAAAGCAGGTATCTAAGTCGTATAGCATGTTTTTAAAATATAACCAACACACCTAATTTAAAAAAGCATCATAAAAAAGAAAACAACATGTACAACATGTGTCTCCGTTGCTTAAAAAAATGTTACTTAACTCTAAATATAGTTTTCCATTCATCATTAACCAATAAATTCATATGATGTCCATCACAATGTAGGTATCTTAAAATAACAAAATACCAAAATCAGACTATACCTATGTACCTAAACGTATTTCCCTATTTTTTATCTTCCAAGATCTACATTTCCCCTGTATTTGATACCAAATCTATTGAGCAGATAAATGCTCTTGAAGTCTTTTGAAACGTACTAATCGCTTGCAGGGGAGTTTTTCAGGTGCATCATTCCACGCTGAGAACATTGATTTTTAAAGACATAAATTGAGAAAATAATGAATTCAGCGTACTTAATCAATCGTACGTATTGATATAAAATTTAAGTACGGATGTACTACATCGTGTTAAACATATTATATCTACCTACGGTCAATTTATAGACTGTTGCCAATCAATAGACGGACTACGAATGGTAATCATAATATACCTTAGTTGACCGATAGTTTTATCGATGTTGCTATCGAGATTATCGATTCAATAAATATATTTGTTTATCTATGTTGGTTTTGGTTTCATACAAAACCATTAACTTGGCCCTAGGGGGGACAGAGTCATCTTCTCTGCCCTCCGCTAAGGCAAATCCTGTTCGTCGCGTCCTGGCCACGGGGGTAGGCGCCTCTTACTTCCGTTTCGTAGGCCGGAGTGAGATGGTGGCTGAGTTCGAATAGGGACCCAGACCTACGGGATATAACGTAGAACCCTTGCCCAGGGATAGAGGTGAAGAAGCGGAGATGGGAGCCATCGGTATGGCAATGCAGGACGGAAGGGGGCAAGTCACATGCAGGGACTGGCACCTGGGGTAACCTGGAACCTGATAGAAGGCAGCTGAAACTGTTAGTACTATTCAGAGGCGGAGGACAGGAGACCTAGAACAGCTTTGAAATAGACTGCTCTGAGCGCCATCCTGCTCACGTCAGACAGAGTACTGCGGGGTGAAGGCAAGGGGGAAACCACTGCCCTATTTTTCCCTAAAAATGTAGCATGGAGAATGCTACACCGACAAGAGCGTGGCATTTAAATATTAGTGATGATGATCCATGTTTCAAAAGTGATTCCAACGTTGACTACTTTAATTCGGACTGCTATTTTTGTATTTCATCTACATCCTATAATAGTATACAACATCATTATAATCATCAAAAATACGTAAGTAGGTATTTTAAATGTAAGTAAAAGGTAGATAAGAGGTATAATTATTAGTCAAACGCGCTACCCAGCCCCTAATTTTTGATGAAAGAAGGCTTTTTAGTATTTTATTACAGGCGTAGGCTTAGAACGTTTACATCAAATGAAACCCTTAATATTCTTTGCTTCAATAATTATTTCAATTTACATGAAAACAACTAAGGGCCGTATTTCACTGAGATACCTTGATTGCGCCACCCCGGTGGGAATTATTCGGAATTCGGTTGCCGGTAATAAATTGGTTGCACAACCAGTACAACCGTGCACATTTTTCTGGTGCCGTGATCTTGGTGGCACCACTGTAGTGAGTGTCCTGGAGGGATAGGGCTGTAAAGCCTCGTTTATGGAGGCAGCGATTGAACAGCGCGTCGCGCGGTTTTAACAAACATTATTGCGATGTATAATAGCATTCATGCACGCAGGCGTCGTCAGCGTCATACGTTTTATTGATATGCAGTCACGTGTCCATACAATTATGGACGTGTTTTAATGTCTTTTGTATACAATTTATATTCCATGACAACGGATAAAATGGCCAACCACCGTATAATTTCCATGAATGTTTGCTGGGTTTTATATCGATTACTCGATATATGAACTTATAATTATTGTCAATTTAACGCAAATAGAATTAATTTTAACCCACTATCACTTATTATTAAATTTTTTACTACTTACTAATAACAATAAAGTATATTTAATCATGTTCTGTAGGTAGGATCATTCAGTAGATTACCTATCGATACGAGTGATGATACTTAGTAGTAATTTAGTAGTATAGAAGGACACTCTCCGCCCCGCACTAGTACGAGCTTGGAGCGAGCTTGATTTACCGCAAGAAATGCGAGTATGGGAACACGCGCGAAATCATCATTTTGTCTCGCTCGCACGCAAGGCGACACACATTACGGACGTAGGTTGTTGTGTCTTATGTCCAGAATATGTCCGTGTATGTGTGTGTGTGTGTGTGTGTTGTCTGTTTAATTTTATCCTACTTTATCCTCAGGCAAATTTTCTATAGAATAATTTTTCGCCTCATAGTTGTTGATTGGACCAATAAACATTTTTTAACTTTGTTACTTAGGGCGCTTACAGACTATCGACAATGGTGTGACGACGTCGTCGGCATCGCTGGTCTGTAAGCACACTTTACTTAGCAGTTGAATTCTACTAAAAGTATAAGTACAAAAACATTCTTTCTCCTAGATGTATCTAATATTACTTTTTCTTAAAATAATGAATGACGAGAATTGCCAATGCAAAAATATTCCAATTCTGGAATCCGCTTAGATTCAGTTAAGCACCCATTTAATATTTGAAATAAAAGCATCGGTTAGTTAGTATAAATTTAATATTGTCCAGTCCAGGTCTGCAGTCCCGGAGCGGGGTTTATCTAAACTTAATCTAGTCGTTCTAAATTCGAGCCACGGTCCATTCCTCGCCTGCACCTTCTCGCTCTTAGTTATATAATACCTTATTGTAGTACCTATTGTACGTTATTTCATAATATAAACGAGTTCATTTAGAGCTAAATGTTAAGGTTTTGTTGCGCTTCTGTTCTTTACTTCGTTGAATACAAAGTAAAGTGACAAAGTCTTACTAGCTATTTTCTTAAAGATTCCAGCCATAACGGCTGGAGCCTTTGAGCCAGGAGCCACTATGATCTGAGTAGATCTATTATAACCATAGCCATTTTCCTTTTATTTCTGATCTCCTCATCCTGACCATTATAGTTGATTAAATTCAAGGTCCATTTCAGAGAAAGCATGAGCTTTCTCAAGGATGACCTTATACTTCCTAATGGAGTGGGCAATGCTACAAGCTATCAGAAGACTACTGCAGCCACTTTTGATACAAGTACTAAGATGAATGTGATGAACGGTAAAGTGACCAGTAACAAGCCGTCGTGAACCATGCAATAGTCCAAAGTAAGGACGCAATCCCTCTCTCGTCGGTTTTTTGTGTATCTAAAAGCATTTTAGATTCGTGCTTCGGAAGGCATGTTATGACGTTGGTTCCGGTTACTAGTTACTGATGTAAGTACGTAGTCATTACATGAGTAATGTCGGAGGTATTTAGCAGTTCAATAGTAACCATAATACCAGAGTTGATGAGGTTGGTAATCCACCTCATAACTCAAGCGCACGCATTTTATGTGTTTATTCGCTCCCATTCGAACACAGAAGTAAGAGAAATACCGATCATCTTAGCTATTTTCACAGTACGCTCAGCATCTGTAGACTATTCATACTGTGAATTTGCACGTCTCGGCTATCTAATAATAATAATAATATTAGTTCCAGATAGTTCGCTCAGTTGCCCAGGTGGTCAGCACACGCCGTTCTGAGATATATTTCCAAGATACACAGAGAGTTTCTCAGTACTGTTGTAATTACAACACAGACTCCATCATTGCACATAGCTGTGCGAACTCTGCGCTCGTTTACTGCTTTAACTTCTCTTCTAATGGATACCTGACTAGGCGATAAGTAACAGTAAGTATTTAGGTTATATAAGTTTTTACCAATGTGAACACACCTTTTTTATTTTTTACCTATCAGAACTAAATCTTGGTCTTGGCTAAATCATCGTCTTGCAACTAATATTTTATTTCTACTTATATGTACCATAGTATGCATATATCTATAGTACGTGTAATATATATAAAATGAGTTTATTATTTTTATTTTACTTATTTGCTCGCTACACTGCAGCTGTACAAATGTACCTTATCCTTTGCCGAAGGTTGTCTGGAAGAGATCGCTCTTAGCGATAAGGCCGCCTTTGCCCACCTTAGAATAAGTTTATCCTGTAATTTTTTTGTAAATTTGTGTGCAATAAAGTGTTTTATTATTATTATTAACTATTTAGTTGTTATACACACTACGAGATTATTATTAAAGATAGGTTTGCGTTAAATCACAATCTCACCTGATGGTAAGTGTATATGTGGCCTAAGCTGGGGAACGCTTACCTAGAAAATGCATATTCACTCTAGTTTTGAGGACGACTCAGTAGCCAGGGAGAAAGCAGTGCAGCGAATTACTATACATGTAGGAAAGTGAGAATGCTATGGAAGGATAATGAATGGGAATTTGATTGTTTATGGTATGAAAGGAGGATGGTTAATAAATGGAACGTAAGGCAATTTTAAAAAGTAAGAAAGGAGATTGGTGCGATGTCGGTCGGGTGAGAGGATTTTGGGTAAAATATAAGGAGTAAAGACATTTAAAATATATCCCGTGTTATTTCTATATCCCATATACAATCGAATCCCCTTCGGCCGCCATCGCAACCACGTTTCGCAACCAGTTGCAAAAAAAGAATTTTACTCAATCGAATCAGAAGTACGTATGACGATTGTCTGATTGTTAAAATTAAGTTCTGTGCAATAAAGTATATTTGATTTGGTTTGCGTACACCAGAGGTGACCGTCATGCTTACATTGTCCAACTGAGCGGACCTCTTTTCCCTAACACCTTGTCCATATATCCGGAATACGACTTTCGGGCTTGATGGTGATGAAGGATAGCGATCATGATGCAGCCATGGCCGAAGTCTACCACCGCACCGGTAAGTGAGTCGCTCGATTTTGCTCCACCCACGGGCCACGTGTAGAGGTCTTGAGGGTAAACCTACGGGCGTGAGTGACTCCAACCCCCAAGATTGATTGTATTTTTAAATTATAAGTTGTTTCACCTTTTAAATTATAGATAGTTAATAATTCAGTGGTTGTGGTGTCGTGTCATAGAATAATGATTCGTTTCAACAATTATTGAACCTTTTTACAAAATATTTTTTCCAAGACAGGCGTTATTTGAGAGGATTATATTTGAAAGAATTGATCGATTCTAGTGGACGGTAGCAATAAACGCTGAATGAGAAAAATCGCCGACAATAAACGCTGAATGAGAAAAATCGCCGACCACGCCGGCGGGGCGGGATTGGTACCGGGGTTCTGAAGTGTTTATTGTCGTGACCTGATTGGCCACCTCTATAGCTACAGTAGCCTGGTAAACGTTGTTATTTTTTTATTTTAATAAGACGGTGTCATGTTATCAAATTAAATTGTACTTGTGATGAAATAAAGAACATTTAAAAACAAAACAAACTCTCATCAAAGACACTATAACATATTATGGAATACTTACCATCAAGTTTAGATTATTTACCTAAGTTCCGATCTAAACTTATGATAACAAAACCTTTAGTATCATCAATATCACATTTTATGTTTGTGTTTACAGTCTGTAGGTACGTTTTGACATCCACTTAAAGCTAATAAGGGTTTAGAGTAGGCGCACTCGACTTCTTGAGAGATTGGTTATCAATCACCTCGACACAGCCCACATCAAGATGTTATTATACTAAATATTTTTCATACTAATATATTATGCTATTGGGTTGGGTTGGCATCCGCCTAGTAGATCGTCTACCAAACGTCCAAATTCGGCAACGCATTAAAATCGAAGATGTAAATATACGATTCGCTAGGTTTAAATGGAGATGGCTTGGCGAGACGGGAAGACAACGATAGACTAAGGCTGTTACTGAATGACGGCCAAGTGATGGTATGCCATATCGAGGCAGACCACCAGCCCGACGATGGTCGGATAGCATTGTGAGATAGAAAGCAATGGATGAGACTTGCACAGGACCGGAAAGAATGACGTGAAAGAGAGGAGACCTATACCAAGCAGTGGGTTTATACAGGGTGAGTAGGTGCTATTGGGTAATAAAATACATTCGGAGGTATAATTTCAGGTATGTAACGAATATTCAGTGACTAGTCTTAATTTAGGAAGGTAATATGAATTCCATGCCATGATTTCAAAACTGCGGCCTAAACCAATGATTTTCGAATTTGTTTTCGAATTCGTTCGAAAATATATACCCATTTCACGTAGCACATCACAACTTGTCATTTGCAAAATGGGGCAGGTGAGTTGAACGCGAACGATACAAAAATAAGGCCCCTGAGATTCAGTTCGCACGAGCACGAGCCTATATACGTCCCACTGCTGGGCTCAGGCCTCCCCTCAATCAACCGGAGGGGGTATGTACACATCGAAAGACCGAATCGCACTAAAATACATGTCTCTAGAGTGTATAGGTACTCGTGCTTACGTCTGAGGGAAAATAACAAAACACACAGGGCGTTCTGCGAAACCATAAAATGACTTAGAATATCGACTGACTTCCACGAATTGATCGGATCGTACGAAGATCATAAAGTCCGCAAACTTTAACAAAAATATTTATCCAATAGAGTTGACCAGGACATTACCTAAATAGAATAACAACCCTGTATTTTCTAAGAAAATCTTTGTATAATTATGTTGTCGTATTAATGACTTGGAAAGACATTATACAATTGGTTTTGTTGAGTCTAAACTTTAATAGTTACTGAGCAATACTAAGTTACGTAGTCACTCTGTTTCGTAAGTAATAAGATAACCAAAGCAATGCTGAAATTTTTTTCACTGTGTAGAGTCCACTAAATCACCAGAAAAGCCTTCTCTCGACTATTGTGCTGCTTAAGTCTTAAGCTTGATACACAGAGCAGTGAAAGCGGGATTCTATGTAATCGGATATAAAATTCCGTGCTCTACCCGCTTCACGCTTTACCAGCGCTGTATGTAGCAAATACTAGTGATGACCAATAGTTAGATAACGGTAAAACTTCTTGTTATATAGACTGACAGATCGGATATTATATGAAAATGCAGATAATTATTGTTATTATAACCTACAGGTCTCTGAAACCTAAATAATACCTGTAAAAAGGTCATACTCATGTTTTAGAAACCATACAGTATAAGTGCACGTCATCAAACGTCGACAGATACCTACTTGTATTTTTCCATAAAATTTATCATGCAAAAGGTACAAATGCATTTTTTATGATAAGTACTAATGAACATAAAAATAACGCAACAGAATCCTTATTCTGTGTCCACGTTCCCGTCTGTCTAGATAATTCAACTTCGACGTGAAAAGTTTCAACAATAACCCAAAATAATGTTGAAATTTAAGGTATTCCCAGCTGATTTACATTCGTGCACAATAGCAAAACGGTTTTTGTTACTAATTTAAACTATTTCTCTTATGAACCTCGCGCACAGACCAAATAGACCGCACTCACAAAACGTAAAGTTTATTCGCCTTTAACCGCTTGAAATAATACCACAAAACTGCAAACTAACCCTCATAGAATGGGTCAGGATTTTATTATTAATAAGAAATTTTATGTGGCGTTTGTGGACAAAGGTTCAAATGCAAACGAAGTTATATAAAGTGGTACTTTGTTCGCCGCAAACTTTTTGATCATTTACTACAAAGGGCTTATTAGCACAATATGCAATTTTATAATTTTACAAGTTTGAATTATTATATACTAAAGTTTCTTGCCGTAATTATTTTTGATAGCAAACTTTGTAAAGGTGAATAAATGTTTCATCATCGTCACCAGCCCATTAACGTACCCGCACTGCTGGGGCACGGGCCTTACCTATGGATGGATAGGGAGATCGGGCCTTAAATCACCACGCGGGCCCAGTGCGGATTGGTGGTTATTAACGGCTGCTAATACAGCCGGGACCAACGGCTTGACGTGCCTTCCGAAGCACGGAGGAGCTCGAGATGAAAACTTTTTTTTGTGGTCACCCATTCTATGACCGGCCTTTGCGAAAGTTGCTTAACTTCAACAATCGCAGACCGAGCGCGTTTACCGCTGCGCCACCGAACTTCTCAAATAAATATTTATTATTATTTTTTTTTTAATATGGCCACTTTATAATATTTATTTATTTGAATAAATGTTTATTTGCTTAATAATATTAGTTTGTTGTACACAGGACGACACGGAACATAAGAGAGACAAAATACAGCTTTCAGTAAACCTGGGGCCTTAGATAAGTAGCAAACAAAGCGAGGGCCCGTTTGCTCTATGATTGCAAACGATTGCGTAAAACAGCAGTGACAGTAATAAAAATATATATATGAGATTGACATGTCACCTTATGTCACAATACATATCGTCACTGGAAAGGCAAAATTACGTAAGCGCCAAAATAGGTATTTTGGGTTTTTTATATATTCGGAATCAGCGTTTCATTCTGCGTCGATCTGTCTGGGTAGCATTGCGATACGAGCACTTTTTTGGCGCTTACGTAAATTTGAAAATAGTTGACTTTTTTCAATTCCAGTTTCTTAAACGACAAGATTTTGGTGTTTTTTTCGTGACTGGTGTATAAGTAATATTGTAGTCCTATATAATAACTACATATTAACTTTAAGTAAATTTGGCATTCTATAGTTTGAAAAGTATCATTTTATTAGTAATTTTGGACTACTGAAAATAAAAAATAGACTATGTATAAGTCATTTTTATTTACAGCTTTTAAAATAAGTAAGGCGTGTAAGAAAAAATGTCTTAGCATGTTTATGCAGTGAATGGCGAATAAGTAATTTTGACTTACAGTATTTAGAATAAGTAAGGCGTGTACGTAAATTTGCCTTCGCATTTTTATGCTGTTATTAAGCAAGTTTGTGGGCTAGCAGTAAGTTTCCCAGGAAGTTATTTTTTAACAATAGATCTAAAAGTAAAACTATTTTAGAATTGATTTTATAATTTATTAGCGACCCGGCTTCGCTCGGATGCAATGCTGAGGAAAAATGAAATTATTTACGACATCACATTAAAATCCTCAAAAATAACAGTATTTCTACACTATTTATTGGATGTTATTATACATACCTATAAACTTTCCTCTTGAATCACTCTATCTACTAAAGAAAATTGCATCAAAATCCGTTGCGCAATTTTAAAGGTTTAAGCGTACATAGGGATATAGGGACAGAAAAAGCGACTTTTTAAGTTCTGTCGTTTGCATATTTAGCGCCAATTTTGAATTGAGAACTCTAAATTCAAATTTGTTGGAATTTCGAATATCAAAACAATTGAAAGCATTAGGATTAATGCAATTGTTTAGTCACAGCGTTGGTTTGAATCTGTCAGATCATGTCCGAAAATGAATCTTACAAAGAAAAATTTTCTATAACTTTCGAAGAGGCCTACTGCGACTTCAGTGTTTCAAACAGTTAAAATCTCTATTCCACGATGAAGTGCCATGTCTGCGAGCCATCGAACGCTGGTATTTAGAATTCGAGCGTGGATATCCGCCTTCACTGAAGATAATATCGTTGCTGTGAGACAACTAATCCTCAAAAATCGTCATGTGACGTACCGAGAATAGAGGCGTTATTAGGCATTTCAGGGACAACCATTTAAACGATATTGAATGAGGCACTTGGTGTGAGAAAACTAGTTTGCCGTTGCATCCCGCATTTTCTGACGATCATAAGGTAGCCCGCGTCAGATGGTGTAAGAAAACTCTTCAGAGGTTCAACCGAGGAGAGTCAAATCACGTGTACGACATCATCAGTGGTGACAAATGTTGGATTTATGCTATTATCCTGATTCCAAACAACAATCCACAGTTTGGGTCTTCCAAAACGAGTCAAAGCCGACTAAAGTTGTTCGCTCTCGAAGCACTTCAAAGAAGATGGTGGCTACCTTCGTGGAGAAAATCGGTCATGTTGCGACAATTGCACTTGAAGATCGTAGGACGGTTAACGCAGATTGGTATACCACAATTTGTTTACCACAAGTCATCGCCGAACTTCGAAAATCTAACCCAAAGCGACGCATGATGATGCGCAGGAATGCAGGATGCTGCACCATGACAACGCAAGCTCACACACCGCTCGTCAAACGATTATTTGAAGCAGGAAAACGTAGAAATTCTTGACCATCCTCCATACAGTCCTGACATAAGCTTCAATGATTTCTTTACATTTCCTAAAATTAAAAAAGAAACTCTTCGCGGTCAAAGGTTCCAGTGCGGTGAAGAAGCGGCCAACGCTTTCAAGTCAGCCATTTTGAACACTTCTACTTTGGAGTGGAATAAATGTTAAATAATACCTGGTTCGAGCGAATGGAAAAGTGTATTAAACTTCGTGGTAAATACTCTTAAAAACAATAAGGGGAATTATTGAGGAATTAAAAAGACTTGACCCTTCCAGAGACTTGACTCGACTTAGAGCCACGTATGCTTGTCCTAATTCAAATAATTTTGAGCCCAAATATACTACTGCATGGTCGACTGTGCTGCCCTGCATATGTTATGTTATGTTAGTGGGCTCTGTTTTCCGCATTTAGACTCTAAGGTGGCCCATTATGCGTGTAATTGTTGACTACGTAAGCCAACCATCTCCTTCCAGAAGCTCAGAAGCCTCCTGGGGATTTCACAGGCTTCGCAGAGCGACCCCACCCAGCGATCCAATGTGCTGCCCTGCATATTATGGACGGTGGATGACAATGACAAAATTAAGGGCAACATCCTTCTTTCAGTACATACATACATACATAAACTCACGCCCGTAATCCCTAATGGGGTGGGCAGAGCCACAAGTAATCAAAGACAACTTGCAGCCACTGTTGATACGAAGTCCAAAGATGGATATGATGAACCTTATGGTGATAAGGGATCAGCCTATCGCCCATAACATTAGTCATTCCTTCAGCCTTCTTTCAGTCATTTTGTAATATCGTCCATCTTGGATTTGAAGTTTTGACATAATGACAGTATTCTACTAGTGTAGTCCTATCTTTGATACCCATATTGAGGGGGTTGTGGAAAAATATGTATGTAATCCCCCATTATGTACCGGCTGCCATCTTAGATTTGTAATGTTATTGATTTTATAATATTGTATTGACATCGGAATTAAAGGTGCGTACTTACCAAATTTCAGATCAATCTGACAACAGGAAGGTACTTAAATTGCAATATCTAATTTTGATACAAATATACCGTACGGGTTTAGCTAAATAAAACCGTTTAACCCTTTCACGGACAGAGACCATGGGTCATTGGTGGTTCATAATAGGTAGTATGGCACCTTGGAATCGGAACGTCCGTATACGTTCTGTCTTTGAAAGTGTTAAAAAGAAACTTTTACAAACAGATAACGGGTTGTACGCTATTATTTATATTTTATGAAACTTTATTTCTGGCACTTCAGTATTTTAATAGCCATTTTTATAAATCAATTGAAGTAATAAGTAGTTTAAAGAGGTATTAAGAATAATTATTTGTCTCTTACGTCTTTTTACCCATGTAAGATATTACAAAAACTTACTTTAAAGAATTTTTGGTGAACTGACATAATCAATCGATCACTTTGTAGGCAATTTTTACATAATGAGAGCAGATGTGTAAAAGTCGTTACAGTAACTTTTACTCCGCTAACATTAGAGTATTATTATATTTAAAGAAATATTGTCGTTCTCGTATGCATTGTCGTAAGAGCTGTAAGTAATTTTGCTTCCAAATAATATTTTAACCAGATGGCGGTTAAGTAAATTTGCTTTACTGTAAACTGAAGTCATTTTTACGTAAGCGCCACTATATCCTAAAATAGCAATCCAACAGTTATAATATGTATTGCTGGACATAGAAAATTAAAAAACAATGTAACCTTACTTTGACATCATCTAAATTGGATAATTGGGTAAAAAGTTATGATAAAAAAACGAAAAAATGAAACTTTAAACGGCTTTTTCTCGAAATGGCCTTTTGGCGCTTACGTAATTTTGCCTTTCCAGTGACGATATATGTCATTGGCTAACCCCCGACATACGACTTTGATCTACCTACCACGATGGAACTACAAGCGGGTGTCTAGATAAATAATATTAGTAAGTATGTGAAATTAAAAATCCATAGCCTCTGCTTACTTCGGTGGTAAATAAATTTAGGTTAATTATTAGTTTACATTTTATAAATGCATATAATTTATTACAAAGAAGCAATTTAAAATAGGCAAAAGATTTCTTTATGAAGTAACCCTTCTTCGTCTAAAGGTTACCTCGTGGTGACCAAAATCAATAGCCAGATCCGTAACAAGGTTTGTAGCTTGTAAGTAAATCCGCAAAAACGTATCAAATAAAATCAGAAACAAAGAACATAAGGAAATATTTATCCTAAGTTATAAATCGGCTTACGAGACCTCGTGTCACGATGCGTGTTATAACAGAGTTGGATTGGTATTGGCACAGATTGGCATACTGTCACTACTTACCTATAATAACAAGTTTATCATTTTTATAGCTACATAAGTAGGTACTCACTTACTCACGCCCCTAATTCCCAACGAAGTAAGCGAACCCATAACTCTTCAAAACACGACCCTTGAATGGCATTCCCTTCTTGCTGAGGGCTCTTACCCGAAGAAAAAATTAAGACGACATGCCTGAAGGTGTCCAAAGGGCATTCTCCAAGGACAAACTTAGTGTAGTTACCGCGAAAATCTAACCTGTTGCCGATTAATAGTCCACTGACGATAGCTACAGATATAGATAGTTGAGGAAAATACAACAGTAGGTACCTATCGACATCGACAGGCATCGATAGTTCAAAACTATCGTAACACACCAACAATATTATGGTACTATTATTACGCTATTGCAGCCGACTATTGCAAAAACAATCGATACTGAGTACCTATCGATAGTTTTGGTTCCGTGAGCTTCGAAAGTACTGCACTCCGTCAATCGTTGGTTTCGAGCTATCGATAGGATGCTCCTTTTAGACGAAAACTGTCAATAGTTTGGCAACACTAATCTAAATCCACGCAGTCGAACTCGAAGGCGGGAAGCGTTACATTTATATAAGTACAAACGAATAAATAGAAAACTAAATAATAAGAAAGCAGCAATCCCATGTGACTTATCAATCTATGCACGTCGTAGAAATCGACTAAGTGATTACCTAGTGTCTAGGTAGACTAATTACAGACAGCTACGTGGTATACGATGCATGGCTGCATCATCAATTTTAATTTCTAAACGAAGAAACGATAAAGAGAAATAACAAAACAACAGCCTTTCGATTTCTTTTTCATAACCAAAAACACTTTTTTACGTAAGTATTTCAGTTTAAAGAACAATTCGATGAACGTGGCGGTAACTAGCTCTTCTGGCCATCATGCGTTGAGTTACAATCGGTGCTCGTGAAGACTCCCTCGCCATCACTCATTGAATGATATCGGCCAATTTACCATGCGTGTTGAAACCCCCAGGTCTTTCTCGTACTGACAGGAAAAGACCGGTCGGCTTAACACTGGTGCCGTGGCAGAGGGGAAAAAGCCTACTGTAGGACGCAACATGCGTAAGCACTTTCGCTGCGTCCCATCCCAAGGGCACGATGCGGAGCGCCGGTGAAGCGGCAGCAGACAGAAAGCGGGACAAGTATGCTGCTCTGGGGTCTAAGTACTACTTTGTCCCTTTGGATTTCGACACCACGGGTTGTAGGGGATCGGAGGCCCTTAACTTTGTGAAGGAAATTGGACGTCGGTTACGAGAGCGGATGTGATGCACGCGCCAGGTTATCCCTGATGCAAAGGCTGTCCATCTCCATTCAACGTGGCAACGCGGCGAGTGTCATGTCATGAGCACCTTTGCGCCTGGCGAGGCGTGGAGGTGAAGGGGGGGCCTGTTTGATTAAGCAGGGATTCTTGCTACAATGTTTAACTTAATTATTTTTACTTTTTACTTTTATATATTTGTTAAGTCAAAAAATAAAGAATAAAAATGTAATAGGTAGGGACATCTATGTTGCAAAAGTAAATAAAAACATAATTGTATTATATTATGTTACAAAAATGTAACTTGTTTCTAATTTTCCCTAGTTAAAACTAGTTTTTAGGATAGAGCTTGGTTTTAATTAGAATTTGGGTCTGGCATAACGTAACATTGCATAAAATGACGTCCACGCTGTTATTGGAAGGACAAAAGCTTCATAATTGCGAAACATCGAATAACTTATAACGAAATTAGAAGCCAGTTACGATAATAATTAATAACTGTTATTTTATGGTCGGTAGGGTGGTTAAGTATGGATTAGAAACGTAATTTTATATTAATGATTACAAACAAAGCTGTGCGCTGTGGCTGTTCTTTATATTATTACCTATTATTATACTATGATCGTTATGTAGGTACCTATCATTTAGCTATTTACTACTTATGTCTTTTAATATTTGAAATACACTTAATTCCAAAATCAGTTTAAATTAAGAACTCTCGTAGCGTTGGTCTTGCTTATTATTAAGAATACGAATCTCGTTACAAATAATTTTGTTACATCTGCCGTTGATAATAAAATAATCAATTCACAATAACAATGGGATTTTCCAGGCTACGTTTCTCAAAAACAATATAGATGGCGGTGTACAGTGATCCCTTCGTTTAACCTTCTAATTTCATGGATAACCGAATTATGCATCTTTTATCTTTGTTTTTGAACGTTAATGATGACCCTTCTTATTATACCCAGGCACAATTACATCTTCCATCCATTATTATTCTAATCAATATAAAGAGAAGCAATATAGGTAGCAAGCAACATAATTCTATACATAAGTAATGTGATCCAAATGTCAAGCTAAAATTATTTTTACATAATTATGATTTATGCCATTTGTACTGTACTTATATCTATTTTTTGCTTTTATGCTGTTCTGGGAGCAAATAAAAAACATAGAACACGTTCAGCTGCTTGTCTTCCCGGGCATGTCGTAAAAACCGACAGAGGGATTGTGTCCTCTAACATGATGGACTAATGTTATGGGCGATAGGCTGATCCCTTATCACTATAAGGTTCATCATATCCAGCTTACGACATCGTATCAACAGTGGCTGCAAGTTGTCTTTGATTACTTGTGGCTCTGCCCACCCCATTAGGGATAACGGGCGTGAGTTTATGTATGTATGTTATATCTATTTTTGAATAATTATGAACCCGAGTAATAAGAAAATATGTAATTTTCATATTAAAACCTGTACAACGCCATCTACATTGTTTTAGGGGAACGTTTGGAAAGTCCCTCATTGATAACACCGACGCCGAGAGTAGACTATTTTAAAATTTATAATCCGGTGAATTAATCCATTTGACAAACTAAAGCTTAATATTATAACTACAAACTACTTAAACTCAAGTACTAATTAAGTCGAGTAACTAGCAGTAACAACAAAATTACAGTTTAAATCGGACGACTTACCCATCAACGAAAGTTTAAAACCCATCCATTAACAGTTCCAGAATGAGATCCTTTGAAAGTTTTATTCGAGGCACAGGATTTACTTGGTCACAGCACTTTTGGAACACAAATTGCATACGATTTCACTGCACGGGTGGACGTGTTCGTAAGTTACGGAAAGTTTTGTGTGGGGCGCGCGCGAGGCGAACGTGTCAGTCGAGAGTCGGAGCGGGAATGGGGTACATTCGCTCCCGAGGCGCCTCGGCTCTCCCGCCCACTGTGCACTGCGCCTCTGCCTTGTGCCTCGGTTCCCTCCCTCCTGTTGCAGCCAGCCCCACCGTACTGAGCTAACAACCGGAACCACCAAACTTGGCCGGAGCTTTTTAAAAAGTTCGTGCTTTCGATTGCTCTTGAAAATTGTTTTTGTGACGCAGATTTGACAACTTAAGTAGGACGCAGGAACTAGTTTTCACCAAAGTTTTTATATTTACTAAAACATAGATAACCAAAAATACTTAGAATATGATTTCATGAAAATAGTAACCAAATGCCGTATTATCTTTTACCATACCACCTGTAAATAAATGAATGTTTCTATAGTGGTATTTGTTTATTATCGTAATGTGTTTTAGTGTAAGTGTATATTCATATATTTTCAATGTTGGATAATTTTGGAACTATTATTGAACCGAAATTATTATTATTATTAACGTCATAATTGAGGCATGTGCCTCCCATTCCTACCGCATTTATACCGTTTCTGGTAACACAATAACAATATACATTTTACTTGTTACACGGTCAATTTAACCATACGAAATTGCTGACCAAAGTCAATCATGGTAATGAAGATTTGAGGAGAGTTCCGTTAGTGTCATATTACATTAACAATCATGCCTGTATGGGGCATTGTCCCTCATGTATCACTAAACACATGTCATTATCATAATATGAACTGATTTAATGGTAATTACTTTTATACCAAGTCGTACAGTGATTTAAAACTGAGATAACGTTTATTAAAATAAAATTACATAGGTGCTGATATGAATATTTTGCCTAGTCGAAATCGAAACCGGGGAGCTTTTAAATGGCAATCAGACAATGGCCCCGATTCCTGGAGACACCGCCTAATTTTATTTTAAGTTATATCCGTCATTTTCATATCCGTCGAAAAGGAAAGGGACGGATGATTCACAGCTCTTAATTTTAGGAAGAATGAGTAAATTAATGTGTCGGGTTATTGACTGACGTAAAAATTTTAGACGGTTGGTTTAGATTTGTGCTTAAAATTGACGTGTGTTCCATAAATTTTATGCTTGTCGATTACCCGTCCCTTTCCTTTTCGGCGGATAAGAAAATGACAGATATAACTTAAAATAAAATTAGATGGTATTTACAGGAATTAGCACCACTATCGACTAAACTTAACAATAACTTCTTTAATAAGAGATTGTTGGAAACACCAACATTACCAACGTAATTTTGGCTGTCAATTTGACAACGAACTTCTTTTTTTATAGTGGTCATATTTTTTAAATATAATTCGCCATATTGATTTATCGAACATCGTTCGCATTGTACTCAAAATTACTTATAAAATTATACGTGAAAGTGCTACCAACAAATCGTGGTTTTCTTTCATCGTACTTCCACCACACACCAGCCCTTCAGCTCAACAGAAGTTGTACAGAGATTCGTACGGCTTTATTTAGTAAGGATTTAGAAACCAAGCCCTATGTCACAATAAACTTATCAACTAGCTTGTAGAGCAAGGTAAGTATTGGTATCCACATCACATTCGAGTTACAAAGCAGTCCCAGTGTGATATAGGTATGTTAAATTATGCACACTAATGCTTCTCCACCGATCGGGACAGTCACATATAGATAATCAATTAAATTAGTCCCTCACTAATCACTGGTTGAGGCTTGAACCTCAATAAGCCTGCATTCGTTGCCCTGCATACAAATAGGGATCCAACTAATCCCAATAAACTAGGGCTGTAACCAGGGAAGCCCTTCTTGTCAGTGGGATCCCCAACTCAAATAATATCGAAACAATATTTAAGTAAAAAATAAGTTTTTTAATAATAAATTAGGTATGAGTGTAGATAGCGATAATTTAAAACTGTTGCATAAGTGTGATTTAAGTAAGCACGCTTCTTCGTAACAAACCATTTAAGGTGTCGAGACGTCAGCGTTAATGTCGACATAGATCTAAAAAAAAATACATGGACATGTTGAAAACGCATTCAAACTCAGAATTTTTCGTTTAAAATTTCTCCTTGTGACACTGTATTAATTTTTTTTTAGTAAAACAATTACTGAGTAAGTTACCCCTGGCGCTGCCTACGACCCTGCTACAAAGTTCCTATCCCTTGAAAGCAAACTGTCAACCTCCCCAAACAAGTGTAAACTGAAAGCTTTCCAACAATGTTAATAGTCTCGTTAATGATTAGAACATGGATTCGCTCGCATTCACAACTTAAAAGGCATTAGGAACAAGTTTTAAATTTTAATGAACTTACTTTTAGGCCTGAATTAGTGTGAATGGATTATTCATTTGTTTCAAAAGTTTGTTTACGTGTTTATATTTCGAGGGTGCGTTGTGTAAATGAGATCGTGCGCAGTCAAACAATTAAGTGTACTTACCACTTGGCTCCCATTTCATCTTTGTATTTTACGTAGGTATTTTATGAGGTCTTGTCACTCACACACACAAACCATTTTTGAGTCTATGGCAAGACTTTTTGGCGGGAACGGAAACGAGACGGCCGCTTTCTTCAGTGGCGTTTTGTGGTTTATGATCACATTAAGTTTCTTCTAATGATCACATTAAAAAATCTTTCGCGATAGTGTTATTATGTCGGAATATTAAATAAACAAAATGTATCTATTACTTTCGAGTCGTGCCAAGAAGCCGCTTCATAACTCAAAAGTTTATCAGGACTTTTGAGTTAATTCGTTTGGGGTTTGGTTTAGGAGTCTGTACCGAGAGTGGGGGCTTAGTTTTCATCATTCATCGTCATCACCTTTCCTCATTTCATTAATCATCTTCAAGAATAAAATACATAAAGACACGGCTGTATGGGCATAGTTCCCTTTGCCTTGTTGCCCTTCGGGGAAAATCCATCAAAAAATGTCTATGGCAAGTTATCCTTATAATAAACCAATTTTATTATTTAAAAAATACTTAGTCCCTCGCTAATCACTGGTAGCGGCTTGAACCTCACTCCTTATTTATAAATAAGTATTATGTAATAAAATCCTATTTCCAAGATATTTTATTCGGATTTAGCCAGGTCTCGCAAGTTGGTTCTTCAAGTAACGTGTTTTGAAAAACAATTCTTTTTTTTAAATGTCAAATTTATACTATCACAGACATATGTCACCGTAAAATTGTAAATAACGTTAGATTATAATCTGAATCTCGCGAGATTGTGAACTGTCGAATAATTATGAATCGTATCATATTGCTTACAATTTAACGTATTATTTTTCGGTAGATTATAATTTATCGAAGTGAAACCGTCAAATTGTGATACGAAACGCACCTCGAGTGCTATACCATAGAGTTACAAAACTATTAGAGTGAGCATAATGTTAATTTGGGATTCTCTTAAAATGCATAAATGTTTTTGTCATAATTTTAATTATCATAATCCTTTTTGCATAACGTTTTTTAGCATAATAGTTTTACTTTCCCATAATAATATCTAGGAATACTGGTTTGTTAGGTATAACTTATTTTTGGGATTAATAAATAGATATCCATAATTCTTTTTTAGAATAATAGTGTTTTGTCATAATTTTTACAAGGCATAACAGTAGGTTAGGGTGCGGCGGGGGTGGCCCTTGGGCCACCCCTATGCCGCCAGCATGTTTATCTTACACACGAAAAGTATATTGAATGATACGTTTCAGATTTTTTAATTTTGATACATTTTTTCTTACCATGTGATGTCAGAATTATTGATTACTTACTAAATAATTAATAAATATGTACTTGATTTCACAATTTTGAAGAGCATTTATTTTAATTGACTGACACCTGTGTTTTATTCCTAACTCTATGGACACAGAACGGTCTACTGTAAGGCCGACCTATCAGGGACAGCCGTCGGACAGTTGACAATTTGACAATTGTAAGATTGTGATTTAACAGTTTTACTTCGATAGATTATAATCTGACGAATAATAATACGTTAAATTGTAAGCAGTATATTACGTTTCACAATTATTCGTCAGTTCACAATCTCGCTAGATTATAATCTAACGTTATTTACAATTTTACGGTGACATATACATAAAACATAAACAGCCACTATACGTCCCATTGCTGGGCACAGCCTGCCAACAATCAACCGGAGAACGGTATGGAGCATACTCTACCACTCTGCTCCACTGCCGGTTGGTGGAGGTATTTTTACGACTAATAGCCGGGACCAAACTTAACGTCTTGTCTTCCAAAGTACGAAATCATCTTACTTTTTCGGTAATTCAAGCCTGCAAAGTCCTTATCAAACAAAGGACAGTCTCACAAAGTGATTTCGACAATGCCCCATCGGTTATCGAACGGGTATCGAACGGGTAGTTAAACAGAAACTTTACAAAAAAGGTTATTATAAAGTTAGTGATTATTTAGAAGATATTAATGCATTTGATTAACTGTCTGAGAACTGATATTAGGCAGCTAAATTACTCATTTGTATAACAATATTTTATGTTTTTTTTTTTAAACAACGTCTAGGGCCCTGTGCCGAGGTTTTTCTTGCAGCTTCTTTTCCCCGGCTATACAGGTTGTGAGAAGCTGCAGTTGTTTTAGGCGGATGAGACGTTCGTTATGTAAAAATTGACAATTCAAAGTGTAACTGTGTTACCTACTGAATATTATTTTGAATTTGACTTTGAATTTGAACCCGAACCTCCAGACGCTCTAACCACTAGACCACGGAGGCTCACATACAATAAGTAAGTGTTCGTAAAGTGCCTAACTTAGGAAGCTCAACAGCCTAATAAAACACACTTACCGGAATCCACATTTTATCACTCCGACTTTTGTTACTGGTGTAGGTAACCTTACTATCTGTGGAATACATACATAACTAAGTAAGTAGTATACATTGTCTGTGTCTGTGATAGGCTTGTAACAAAGTAGTGGTATGACAAAAGTTCAGGGTTAGTGACGACATATCTCGACATACCTCGTTCCACCTGACGATCCCTAGAGACACAAATGCAGAGTACCTGTATCCAAGTATTGTGAGAGTCAAACATAATGGCCCCGATTCCTGCAGACACCTCCTAATTTTATTTTAAGTAATACCCATCATTTTCTTATCCGCCGAAAAGGAAAGGGACGGATGATTGACAACTGTTAGTTTTAAAATAAATGAAACATAAAACCCCGGGCAAATAAAATAGGCATCTCGCTGGTAAGCAGCCCGTTTGACGTGTGCTGTCAACTTAATCCTGTCGGGTTATTGGCCAATATATTTTGGGAGGGTATTTAAGATTCCTGCCCAAAGTTGACGTGTGGTCCATTTATGCCTGTTGATTATCCGTCCCTTTCCTTTTCGACGAATAAGAGAATGAGAGATATATAACTAATAATAAAATTAGATGGTATCTACAGGAATCAGCACCATTGCCTATTGAAGTAAGTCAATCAATGATGCAGTTTTGACCCTTATTACAATGTACAATTTATTTTAACTTACATACATACAGAAACTCGCACCTATAATTTATAATCTGGCGGGCAAAGCCACAAGATGAAGAAATCAAAGAAAACTTGCCAATTTAGGACTTCATGTCAGATATAATATATATATATATTTTCATTTAACTTCATTTTGCAACTTCTCTTTTATTGACTATTTCCGCCATCTAAAACTAGACTATTGTTTCCTATTGCATTTAATTAATTTTTAATGAAGTGATTTAATAAAATTATTTTAGATTGAAAGCTTTAAAATAGTAACGATAAACTTAGTTTTAGAAAATGAAATAACATGATGTCTCGATTGTCAGTAAGTATCAATGAACTTAGATGCGGTAACGGTTTTTTTTAGTATTAATAATAACGGCAGCGAGTTTATATGGCCACATTCACACAGAAAGTCGCTGCGTCGATGCGCGACTTCATAAAACGCTACCCCCTCTGTGTGGATTGGGCTTAATATCAATTTGACGAGGTTAGATTGTTTCAGCCTGTTCATATGTCGCCGACATGTCGGCTGTCTCCGGGGGCGTGCCTCGTGGAGCGTAGTGTCGCTACCAATTGTTCCAATAAAGTATCTGATTCTGGTTCTGAAAATCACTCACAGGCTTTTTGTTACAGAAAATAATGGTAGATGCACTGCACTGTCTCCACAGTAAATTATAAATTAATCATAAAAGCATATTCAACTTAAAAAATAACTTAATTCAGTAAGTAACATAGTTACACTTAGTTTGTCATTTTTTACATAACGAACGTCTCATCCGGCTAAAGCTACTGCAGCTTCTCAAAACCTGCATAGCCGGGGAACAGAAGCTGCAAGAAAAACCTCGGCACGAGGCCCGAGACATAGTAAATATAAAAAACATAGTAAATATAAATGACGTGTTTACATTTCCCGTGTCATAATTTGAAATAAATCAGACATTTCTTTGTTTAGAATTATTTAGCATTAAATATAATGTAATCTGTGGATTCGATCTCTATTTTATGAGGGGAAATGCAGGTGACCGGCAAACACTGGTAAAAAAAAAGGGAATACATACAGTGACGCAGGTTCACACACACACGCGGTGGTCATCGTTTAGCGGCTAAAAGAAATCAATAAAGGATGCCAGTTTTTTTTCTATATGCATACCACAGTAATACACAACTTTTCCTCGCCCATCTATTATACACATTATACTATACAAGCCAGCTAACCAGTAGCACCGTAGCAAATGAAACTTCTTTTGCGTTATGAGCAGGATCACTAGGGGAAGGTACTTTCTTGCAAGACGTTACTTTATAGCTAACACATTGGTTATATATCGTACTCATAAGTCAGTGTCCGTAGTCCGTACCACAGCAGTGGGCGCACCTCGTTCGCCTGCATTATGCCGAGCCTGCCACCCGGAAAATTGTGTCGTTATGCCGTTTACAGCATAAAATGACGCTCAATGGCATTATTCATATATTCCGATTGTTTCAATCAAATTAAAATAGCGATTCAAACGGTATACGGTCGCGAACATTAATAGGTATATGTATATACACTTTGGTACCACGTCATATTTTAACTTTTTGACAAATTCAACTGTAAATCTCACTAAATGTCAAAAATGTTAGTGCGACAGGGTTCTAAAGAACATGATATTAGTCATCAAATCAAATATACTTCATTGCACAGAACTAAATTACAACAATAAGACATAACACATAAATACAGTACAATTGCGGTGGCCTGATTGTTCTAGAGCAATTTCTTCCAGGCAACCACCAAAAGGAAACAATCATTTACAAACAACTTGGATGCAACAATAAATAAATACCTAAAAGTAAAACTAAAGTCAATATAATAAATACTCAATACTGTTAGGCTGAATAGTTCGTTGACAGTTAGTTATAAGACATTTTTCTATAAATGGCAACACAAGAATGGAGTTGTCAAATCGGACGGATTGATACACGCTCTCTTGCGTTGGGGACCTTGTCGACATCGGACGTGTTTACCAAGTTAAGTGTTATTTTCTTGATACCAGAATAAATAAGTGTGATTACTGTTCTTCCGTATTTTACTACAATACAATATAATACAAATTGTCTAAAGAAAAATAAAATACCTAACCATAATCTACCTAATCATAGTCACGGTTACTCTCTACAAATATGTGTTTTGTTTATTGGAGAAAGTTGGGGAATAACCAATAACATAACATAAACAACCTATACACGTCCCACTGCTGGGCACAGGTCTCCCCTCAATCAACCGGAGAGGATATGGAGCATTCTCCACCACGCTGCTCCACTGCGGGTTGGCGGAGGTGTTTGGGCTAGTAGCCCGGGACCAACGGATTAGCATGCCTTCCGAAGCACGGAATCATCTTACTTTTTCGGACAATCAGGTGATTCAAGCCTGCAATTTCCTTACCAAACAAAGCTTAGGACAGTCTCACAAAGTGATTTCGACAATATCCCCATCGGGAATCGAACCCGAACTTACAGATCGTGAGCTCAACGCTCTAACCACTAGACTACAGAAGCTATTGACCAATAGAAAAATATAAGTTTTATCACGTGCCCAGGTACAGACCCACAGACAGTTGAGACAGTTAGTTGCACTATTTGGGCAACTAGAGAACAGAACCGTAAAAAATCTTATTTGTGGTACGAATCTAATTTAAAAGAAACATTTAAGGTTTAAATCGCGCAAACTTTGATGAGATGGTTTAATTGAGCTTTGGACAAATACATCTAGAATTCGTTGATGAAACCCTAACATTAAAAAAAGAACGTGTCTTGAAGGTATATAAGTATCTTTACGCTATAGTTTATTTTATACTCATTGATGTAATTAAAATTTACATACGCATACATACAAAAACCAACTCCTATTTCCCGCCGTGGTAACCAGAGACATATGGAAATCCACTTTTGCTTCATCCACATTCATCAATCGTTTCATACACGCGGGGCGTGCGTTCTATGTAATTAAAATTTCCTCCATAATTATTACAAGTGTATTGATTTCCACTTCATTCTGATATGTATGTTATCATTAGCTTTGAACATGAAATTAATAGTTGTAGTAAGTAAAACACAAGTCCTATAATCATGTCACAAATAGTGAATCAACTGTAAATGAGAACTGTATTTTGTTTTTGACCCAAGTATAACTAATTCAAAATAAATAAATAGTACATACTAAACAGTTGCCTGCCACCTCCATGTGGTTAAGTTTTGCTAAGTTTAGAAGTTTATAATAATAATTGTATTGAAGTTGGTAAGTACGCCCATAGCCTAAAGATACACTTTGTAAAGTAGGTGGCTTGTTTCCTAAGTACGAAGCATATGCTTAAACGAAACATAAACTTTTGACAAATTTAAAGTGTAAAATAACAAAAGACTAAACTGAGTCCTCATTCTAAGAGAACTCATTAATGATCATTATATATTAATAATAACTTCTCTACTAATAGATTCAAATAACTAGATGAGCCATGTCCGGGGCCTTTGGCGGCTCAATAATCCTGATACCAGGGTTGATGAGGTTGGTACTCCACCTCACAACCCACACCATAGAAGAAGGCTAGATGGAATATATAATTTGGTATTGTAGGTAGATATATACCATAAACGCTATTTATTTACATAACTCCTTGTATCTACCGGTATGTGTTACCTACTCATATTGTCAACTTTTAATTTACTTTGCGATACTTAGTAGTAGAAAGAAGCGAATTTCGATAAGCCAATACAATATATTTTATTCCAGTAGGACACGCGGAGCCACTACCAATCAGTTTGCACTTCCCCCGTCATTTCGTTCCAAATGAAACATTAAATCGATAGATTGCCATTTAAATCTGGACGTTTGCAATAAAATTAAATCAAATAAACGTCGAATAGCAGTAAAATGTATGGGCTTATTTCCGTGGTGCGTCGTTTTTATTATCACAAAAGGCAATCGCGTCGATGCCATCAAAATGCACAATCGCGGGCGTGAGCCGCGCTCAGCCACCCTACATGCATCGACACTAACTTTTTAATTGAGTACGCTATGAAATTTTCATCACTGACAATGTTCCAAAACGAAAATAGAGTTTTATACGTAACTTTATAATATAGGTACTAACATTAATAAATTGATTCAGCGGTTCAACATACATAACTAGGCTCACGACAATATCCCAATTGGGGTACTAGTAGAGGTACATACATCGCAAGATGAAGTAAGGACCACACCTCACCGAGTTTTCTCTTAGACCAATGTAATATGTAGTGAGTCTGAATGAAATTTGCTTGTTTCTGAGAAATATATCTATTTTCTTTTTCATATTTTTAGAGCGTAATTTTTCCGTAGTCGGGTTTTAATTTTTAAACTTACATTTTGATTACTTACTCATTTATTATTTTACTGAATATATTGTTCAAAGTTGTTGCATAATTTATCCTCTATGTGCATAATAAGAACGAAAATTGATTGTAGTGGTCTGTTGCCGCATAATTAAACGGTGAACAAAGCCAAAGTAATCATTCCAGTTTGTACCTACGTGTAATATAATGTGAAAAGCGGAACGTTTTACAGTGAATGCCTACCTTCATCAATCGTATGGACATGCTGCTCCAGTAAATATTGGTGGAGAAAGCCTTAGACACGATTCAACTTAGATACAACATTTCCTAAATTAACCCGATTCGAAATCGAACTTGGGACCTTCATTAACCAATATTCATCTTTCGGTGATGGGACTTCATTCACCCACGGCTCTCATTCACAATCCGAATGACAGGTTCAAGCGCTTCCCTAAATAATATGTCAAAATGCTATTCTTGCAACGTATGGGTTGTGAAGTAGATACTAAACTCAGCAACCCTGCTGTCAGTGTTGCGTGCATGTTCTTCTTACTCCTTTTATTGTAGGATTATTGTAATTAAATTAACTAAATAAAAAAAATTACATTCGTATAGTATTATAATTATATATCTTGACACTGACAAATTGGCAATAATAAAAAAACAGATAACATTACAAAAGAGAGAGAAAAAGGTGTTTTTGACGAACAAGGGTTATTATTATTGAGCCGCCAAATCCTAAGTACTTACGGATGGCTTAACAATTGCTGTAAGTAGATAATATTCATTGATATAGTGCTACCTTGAACATCTTGGAAAAAATTAAACCCACAGACAGACATAATACACTCAAAATCTTCATCTCATACTTTCTTCTTTTCTCGTGTGGGTTATTTATTGAGCCGCCAAAGGTCCTTGACATGGCATAAGCAGCTGATTGAATTCTATTTTTTTTGTCCTGCTCAATGTGAACAGGACATATGGGGTAGTGTCAGTGTATGACCAGCTGTCCAACCTAAAGGGATCAGCGGTTATCGATTATATGTTATCAATCGAACTCTTTTACTGTGATACGACAATGATGAATTTATTGGTAGAATAAGGGGAAGTCTGACCTCAGCAGCAGCAGTGGGACGAACAGACGTACATATAAGCTGATGATTTATTTAATTAGCCTGTACGAGTAATCTATAATACCGACGACTAACTCGGATTGCAAATTACTTAAAAGAATGAAGAATAACAAATGGTTCTGGATCTCTTCCGTTAAAACAGCAGAACACATTTAAAAAATAAATTCAGGATTTGTAGTAGCCAGAAACGTTCGCAGTTGAAGTGATATGTTACATTTATAAAAAAAAACATTTATTTCGGGTGTTTTCCCAGAGCAATTGTTAGTAACAAAAGTGTTACAGCCTATGTTAGTAAAACTTACAATTAATTAATTTTACAATCTAGTGTCTTTGGCAAGACACCAAACCTATGCCTAAAACCTACTTAATACCTATTAAAAATTATTTTTTTTTTTTTTTTTTTTTTTTTTACTTACTACTTAAACAGTACCTTCTACAAACTAAATATTAAGTACAGTCATGAGCAATATAATGTACCCACTTTAGGACTCTGTCGCACTAACATATTTGACACTTAGTGAGACTTACAGTTCAATTTGTCAAAAAAGTTAATGTGACATGGTACCAAAGTGTATACATATTAATGCTCGTGACCGTACATTTAACAAATGAAACGATGTACAGTACAAATAACACAAAAACCCTATAATCCGTAATCACAAAAAGCGCACTATAAATACCATATCGCGTGGTAGTGATACTCCGGTTGATAATATTCGTATTAACATAAGTACGCGGAGTCAAGCGCAAGAAGGGGATTAGTATTAATAATAATAATGCGCACGGGCATCCGTGTTGAGGCCTAGTATATAAGCGGTGTAGCAGCTTCATATAAACTGCTGCTTTTGACGTATCTATTTCTTTTATTTGCTTGTTGGTCAATTATTGGATTATGTTTCTGAGACAAGAGATAGGATAATATATAGGTAAAGCCCGTAATCGGGATTCGGGATAAGTAGAGTCACAAGTCTGGGATACCCCTAATTGGTAAATATGTAACTAGTGGCAAAACACGTCAAGAATAATATAGTATGAGGATAAGATTCGCTTTGTCAGCAGAAAACTCATATAATTTATCGTCAGCACATTTATTACCCACAGTACAGGACTACCTACTTACTCGTACAACATAGATAAACTACCGCTTCTTTCTCTAACAGAAATAACAATTTGACTAGAAGCAACATCATCATTTCATTTTTATTTGGTCATCGATCTTCGACAAAAAACCTTTCGACTAAATCTTGTATTATTTGCCATGTCGTGTCGATAACAGTTGGTATACTGCTATAGTTATAATGTTGGGGTTTATCGATGAATATGCGCGGGTGGCGCGTGGTGGTGTGCGCACGCGCCGGCCGGCCGGCACTCCCGCGTTCGCCAGGTGAGCGCGCGACATCTGCTAGACGCCCGCGCTGCCCGGCAACATGCTACCGAGGATTAATAGGAACTGGAAGCGCATCATAGGAGCCAATTAACGTATATTAATAAATTAAGTCGTCTATGTAGGATAAGGTGCAAAAGTCCAATGAGTTTCTTGCAAAGTAATAAATTAAGTGGTTGCACTTAAGACCTCCTGGTTACATGTCGTTTCTGTAATAGAATAAAAACATCTACAAAAACATAAGTTTTATAATTATGATCATAATTTCATAATTTCACCGCTGCTTATAAATAATTCGCTTGACTCACTGACTGGACTTTTGCTCTTTAATTGTACGTTACACGAATGAGCACAGATCTCCACTTCTCCAGCCAGCAAAGAAGATCGTCACCATTAACGCTTTCTGGTATCATAACTGAGTGAGGTAACAACTATATCAGAAGGTCCAAAAGACATTGTTGGATATAGGTATATTAAGTAAGGTAGCTTTTATGTTGTGTCCAAACATAAATGAAAAAAATCTCGCCACTTGTAGAGTAAGAAAAACACGCGATTTATTCATCAATAGTTTCTTCGATTCCCTCATGGTCAAAAACTGGAAATTACGTATATATACCAACATGATATCACTTCCAGTATAACTATCGGTAGTGTAAATTCAGTTCATTCGCTTCAAAATACCATGTGATTGTGTTATATCGCTCAACTAATATTAGCATAAGTACCATAAAATTATCTTAAATACACATTTTAATTTACGGTTTCGGTACTTTAATATATACCAAACTTTATTTAAATAGATAGATTGATATATTTGTAACGCGGTTTTCGCGCATAGGTCAGTTAGCTACCTGTAGAATAAAACGTGACGTAAGGATATAAAAGCTCTACATTTTTTTAACATAATAATAATTATACTTTTCTACTTAATATCGAAAACCAAAAGGTTATTTTCGAATACGTAATTGATTTTTTTAGGGTGCAACTCTTATTATAGATTTCAAATAAGTACCTAGAAAATGAGTAGAAGATGATATAATTGACAGGGCAGGATCGTTAATAACATTTCATAATTCATGCCGATTTGGTTCAAAATCTTTGACAATCTTCAATTATGCGTACAAATGTTTATTTTCCCATTTTTTTAACAAACCACTTTATCTGACAATATCAATGTCAAAAAATATCGTATCAAGCAATAAATGCAGAACACCGAGCCATTATAGAAACTTCGCGCCGCCCTCGAACGTTCTGTGACATTCCGTTCTCCCAAACTCCTTTCGTTCCGAACAAAAATTCAATTTACATCTTGCCTCGCAGTACTTAATTCTTTCTCTCGGTGAGAATAAATCTCCCGTAATTGATTCCGCTTTAGTTCAAATTTGTCTTCGTTAAAACTCAATTTCCCTAGTCTATTTGTGAATAATAAATTGCGCACTTCAACATTGTGCCTGTTTGCGATTGTTTCGTGTGTTGGGCTGTAAAACAATTGGTGATAGCCCGAGAACAAAGACTTAAATTCTAAGAAAAAAGAAAGTAGAACGCGTTCAGCTGATCATCTTATTTTCCTCTCAGTTTATTTACGACTGATTCCTGATAGTAGTTGTCCTATAGAGGTTCATGTTTTCTGTAAGTTTTGTATGTTTCTATTATTGTGCAATAAAGTATATTTGAGCTTCTATGCTGTTCTGGGAGCAAATGAAAAACATAGAACACGTTCAGCTGCTTGTCTTCCCGGGCATGTCGTAAAAACCGACAGAGGGATTGTGTCCTCTAACATGATGGACTAATGTTATGGGCGATAGGCTGATCCCTTATCACCATAAGGTTCATCATATCCAGCTTAGGACTTCGTATCAACAGTGGCTGCAAGTTGTCTTTGATTACTTGTGGCTCTGCCTACCCCATTAGGGATTACGGGCGTGAGTTTATGTATGTATGTATGTAAGTATATTTGATTTGATTTGATCTTAGCAGGGAGGTCGTAACAACTGACGGAGGTATTGTTTCCCCTATAACCTGATATATCAATAAGCCATGGACTGTGCAGATTTTCATCTTCGGTTCATTATCCATCTTCGAACTTTGTATCAAAAGTGGTTACAAAATACTTTTGACAACTTAAGGTAATGAATAAAAAACAACAACTAACCTCATCATAACTGACACACATACAACACAAAATGTCATAACTATTTGGAGCTCCTAAAAGTACCGGTAGAATATTTACTGATTCATAAGATTTTTTACATTTATTTTTAGTAAAATAGACTCGCGTTAATCCACAATCTCACCTAATGGTAAGTGACGATGTGGTCTAGGGAGGATCAGGCTTACCTAACAAATGCCTATTCACTCTAGCCTTGAAGACTTCCAGATTATAGCGAGTTGGAAAAACAGACGGCGGCAGACAGTTCCAGTCCTTTGCTGTTTGCATCAAAAAAGAAGCGACAAAACGTTTAGTGCGGTTTGGAGAAATATCCAGAGCGAAGGATGAAATGCCTGCTGACGTCTAGTTGTCCGTAGATGGAATGGAGTGAGTAGAGTTAACTCATGAAGTTCCTGCGCACACTCACCGAAGTGTATCCTATAAAAAACCGACATATAAATCGGGTGGTTATATAAATCGATAGATAAGTATAGAAGCTTCTGTTACTGAAGATTTCTCCTACCCTACATTCTTACTCAGTTTCTGGTAAGTATAAATATTCTATTGGCTCTGGGAATATTTTCCGATTTAAATCCCTGTGCCAAACAAGTCAATCTACTCGTAAATTACTTTCATTCACGTGTCACTGTCGAAGCTTCGTGCGATGTTCACTCGAGTCGCGCGCGACAACTGTAAAGTGATCAGCGACTTCTCTTCCATTGAACTGTATTGGACATTAAAGCCGTGTTCATATAAACTGCAACTTTTGACGTACCTATTTATTTTCTTTGCTTGTTAGTCAAATATTGGATTATGTTTCTAAGACAAGATAGGATAATATAGATAAAGCCCGTAATCGGGATTCAGGATAAATAGAGCCACAAGTCTGATAAATTACTTATGGGAATGAATTCAATAACTAAGTAGGTATCTATGACGTGTTTCTTGTGGTCTCGAATTCAAAACGATAAATTTGTTATTACGATGACGTTATATTAAGTATATTTAATATTAAGTATCAACTTTGATACACATATCAAAGGTAAGTTATAATCAAAACATAATAACGGGTTCTTACCGCGTTTGAAATAAGGATATGAGACTCCCGATATTTCGACACTGTTGCAAGTGCCATGATCACGGGATGACCCCGTAACCCGTTATTATATGTTTTAATTATGATAATAACCGCGTAAACTTAAATCAAAGGTAAGTTGTTTAAAAATTTTAATAGCTTATAACTTAGGTATAAGCGAAATGCTACAAAGTTGAAATTTATTGTAAATTGCGGTTGCCAAAACTCATGCACTAAAATTTTGCGCACTTCAAAAGTTATAATAGTGTCGGAAGAACGGTCACAGAACCGACTAATGTGTTTCCGTCCGACCATTTACCTAGGGAACCCTAAAATGCATCATATACGAAAGAGAATATGGTACTGGCATAGGGGTTTAGTTCGCCATGTGTTAAATGCATGGCGATACTCAGGTATAACTTCAATTAAAATTAGATGGTGTGTACAGGAATCAGCACCACTATATAGACAAACAAGCATTATCAAAACTTGACTTGCAAATTGTTAGAAAACAATAAAAGAATGGCCCATTATGCCATTTCCCGGGGATTGGACATTAAAAAGATAAGACCGTCTCGTATGAAGCCGTCAATGTAACGAGCTCCCACACGGCCGAAACGACGCAGTATGAATGTGCAAACAGTATGCTAGCATAATAAATAAACATTTTTAAACTTGGGTTTCCTAAGATACAGGAATAAGAACAACAGATACAAAAAGACACAACAGGCGGCTTGTTACTCATGTAGTAATTTCGTCCAAGCTACTCATTAATCTTTATTGCTACAAAGGTAAAAAATATGAATGTCTAATATTTAATGTACGGCCCACGGTAAATTGACGTCTCTCCCGTCGTGGCCATGGCGTGGTAGTAGCTGTGGTGACAAACTTAAACACTTGTTTTGGTGAACACTGTTTGAATACATTTATTATTATCATAATTTAGAAATTATAAAACTATATATTATAGGTATAGTGAATTGAACATTATATAACGGAATAAGATAAATATTTTTTTTATTATATTATTTAACCTTAAAACTAAACTAACCTATGATATTATGGCGCGGAAAATAGGAATGTTTACCACGCAAGTAGGGAAAAGTTTTAAGGAACTTTACCAGTCATTTAAGATCTTTGAAATCTTTCGTATATAATATATATAACTGCAAGTATGTGTATATGTGGCGGCGCGGACCACGTCTCGACCCTTGCTTATCGGCGGGACATCAGGACCCTCCATCTAATCTGGCAAACAAACAAGCTCTCTGAACGCCCCCGATTGCCTCTGAGGTTATCAAATACCAAATTAAATTGGCTACACGTACTATAAACCTTCTTGATTACTTACCTATATAGGGAATTATATGTGTGATATTTTGGTTAAAGCCGGAATCTTCTCCATAGTACGCGCTGTCACAATTTTCGATTTTGTATGAAATAGTTCTTTAATATACAGAACACTGGTACTTATTTTTTATTGGTTGGTACTTATTTGTTTTGTTAATATGAAAAAATCTGATGACGATATCAGAAGAAATCGATGCGTAACGTAATGGATGGCATGAGATGGCACATGAATTTTTCAAAATAACAAATCAAAATTCTTGATTTGTTATTTTGAAATTGCTTTGTGATAGTAATTATAATTCCATATACTTAAAACTGAAATTATAACTCCAGTTGAATTTTGATTTGCTGACACCTTTATTGGTTTCATGTCATAGAGCTTTCAATCGTAAATTGTTTGCAGGTAAGTACACACTTTTATGCCAAAGATAGATATATATGTCTATCTCTGACTTTGCTCGAGAGATGGTACCTAACCAACCACGGGTAAATCCTACCAGCTGTATTTATCTTTGCTTCAGTATCACTCAGTGGTCACACGTAGGTAGAAAATCGTGAACATACGAATCGTTGTGCTAGAAAAAGAGAACGAGAAATTACATCTGTCAAATTTATATTTCAAATCAATATTTCTTTCCTGAGAATGGTCTCTTTTTCAAACTCTACTTTCGTACCAATTATTGACAACCCCTGACCATTTTAAAACAGTGAAGATTAATAAAATTAGGACTCAGTTGTTCACATAAAGCCTCAGCATTAGTACATAATATGCGTTGAGGCACAACAAGGCTTCTTAATGAAACTATTAATATGGTAATTCGTTACCTACCTACTTTATTGTTAGATAAACTTCACTCAAAGGCGACGTTCAGCAGTAATATGCAAAAACGGTTCGGAGTTCATTCGCCAGCTGAGCAAACAATTGTTCAAAAAGACACGTGGTTTATTTGGAGCGTGGCTATGATACAAGGAAAGGAACAGAGATCAATCTCTTACATCAGTGTTTCAGGAATTAATAGTACTTACACTGTAGTACTATTAAACAGACATCTGTAGTATACATAAGTAGTCTGTAGGCAGATTAAACACGAAATCAATATGTGCTTCAATTCCTGAGATCGGATATCGTAAAATCAATCTAAACTCAGGTTGTTTATTTAAAACTCGATCGAGCGTAAGGAAACCTGCCCACAGAGGGAATTGATATGTTTTTATTTTTTCGTTTTTGTTTTCCCTCTACGATACAAGCCTCACGAATACATATTGCCATTCATATTTGCCTGTACTATAGCTAATACGTTAGCAGTTTGCGAGTGTAGGTCCCTATTGATTTACGTATTATCAACAGAATATAAAATTCATTATATTTTCAAAACGTATTTTCAAAGCAACCTCCGGTTAAATTCCGATTTTGGTCCGATGTTAGACCGCGGTCTAAGTCTCTACCTATTTACTTATTTTCACGACATCAACACAGTACCCCTACTCATATCTGTCCTACTCGAGTATCTAAGACGAGAAATGTTGGACCTGTCACACGAATCCTCCAAATAAACGTGGAAGGACAACATGCGACTAAATGTGAATATCTGGCCAGGCTAGCCTATGACCATAAAGTAGATATCATATGTGTAACGAGTGCCTCTACACCGGTTCCCAGGTGGCATAGCCGAGCTGCATTGTGTGACGGATGCGGCAGTGACTTGGTTAAGGGAGCTTAAGCTGGATATTTTTATGATCCACGCAGGATATTGTATTTAATTTTTGTTTGCCATATGCAATAATAACGACAACAATAGTGTATGAACATTGGCTGTAAGTTAAATTGCCATTGTGATATTATTATTTAGATTACTTGTGGCTCTGCCCATCCCATTAGGGATTACGGGCGTGAGTATATATGTATGATGCATGGGCGACAACCTGCAATTTAATAGCGTGAATACGCTTCCCAGCCGCCCGATGAATCTAGTCTTTTTATGTTCTAATTTAGACCCAAATTGGTGCAGCAATTTAAGCATAATCTGACAAACAAAAATATTCACTTTCTTACATAGAAAGTTCGTGAAATTCGTGAATTTCTAAACATTTCACTTATCTTAAAGTCTTACTTCGCGTTGATAAAGTCTATTATGTGTAGAAGAAATCCTGTCAGCGTTTTTTTTTTTTTCTATCGGAAAAGGACAACAATACAAGATAGATCAGCCAACAATGTTTTAAATAAAACCGCAAATTGTGCAGAAATGTGACGAAGGTTGCTTTGTCCCTACAGCCGTATTTTTTAAAGAAAATACCGTATTTACATTCTATTTCCAAAAGCTTGAGTACTTATTTTACGGTCACTCCGTCTGTCTGTGAACTTATAGCTTAAATCTGATCGATTTACCAAGTATTTTCTGAAAGTCTCGTCTACCAGGAGACAACTTTTACTTATGTTTAAGACTTCGTGCGCACTGACAGGTGGCTAGCTTAGCGGCTAGAATCTAGGGAGTCGCCTAGCGACTAGCTTAATTAAACAAACGTTTTAGAATACTTTCTAGTGTAGAGCCTGCTGTCGAGCAGTTTGAACTTTTTTTGTGGTAAGTATATAAATATTTTTTTTTTTTTTATTTCGTGGTAGCCCAGTTGGTAGAACACTTGCCTCTCACTTTGAGGTAGCAGATTCGAATCCAGCACAACCATCAACCAATGATTGTTGAATTTGTTTTCCAATTCATGTTTGGATCATAAATTATTATCACTCAAAGAAAACATCGTGAGGAAATCCACATTCTCGAGAAATGCATTTTCGAAAGTAACCTAACCTGGATAGGGCTGGTTTTCCCTTCGCGGATTGAGAGGTCGCTTCTGTAAAAAACCGGACCTGTCAAATCTTCAGGTTAGGTAAGCGGACTGGCTCCCGGCCGCACTGCGCACTTGGCGCCTCCGCTAGTCGCCTAGCATGTAGCCAAGTGAACAAAATTATGTTGATTTTGTGTATCTAGGCGCGAAGGATTTTACAAAATATAAATGGATGAAATATTAATTGCATCAGTTTGTTAACCTCTGTGGATACAAAAGGTAACCTCTGAAATCTTGCTAATGTACTTTATAAATGCAGTTGTTTAAAAGGAAAGACTGGACCTTGACTTATTTATGTCATGAACCCACCACGTATCCTGGCTGGTAACCAGCGACGTTGAACCACTAGACTCTAGATGATAAGCCTGTCAGTGTAGACATAGCTTTACGGTCCCTATGATGGATGATTTGAACAGTGGGTATAATAGTGATAGGTTACTTGCCTACTATGGACCTATACAAGGTCAATCTTGTTGCGGCGAATAGAGCAATCGATTTGATGTGATTCGTGGAGAGGACTAATCCAAAATATTTACCTGTGATACAAATACTTATTATACAACACGTTCAAAGCGACGATGGAACTCGTTTAGAATGTCAATTAGAACCAGACACTGTGTTACTGAAAATGTCACAACGTTTTAATATCCTGCTTACTTATCATACCAACTTTCACAATTTTAACAAACTTTGCAAACAGCTATCTTGTGTATAGAAAGTTTACAAAATTCACATTTTGCTTTGCGACTCCTGATTGAAGTTGGATAAGGTGTTGTTCTTCTTTGCTAAGTTTATTACGAAACAAAAACGTTCAAAAGAATGGATCTGATCCGATCATGCATGCCACCTATTATCAAATCAAATCAAATATACTTACCTACTTACTTTATTATCCAAGATTTCTGTAACGGAACTAAAGAGTCTATATTTTTTTTTTGTAAGTATGTTTCAGAACTCTTGAATACGAAATCAAGAAAAAGAATAGTGATTTGAATCGTTCCATCGATTCATTCAGGCGTTTTCTATTGGAATCTCAGTTTTATCCAGCTTTTCGCTCCAACTACTTTTAGTTCACCGGCCAAATTACAAAGTTCTAAAATTCAAAACGCAAGTACTGGTTAAAGGACCTTGTCAAACTATGGGAACTTTGCGATTCCGAGCGCATTTTGCTTAGCTTTGATTGAAGTTAGATAGCTCGCGGTAAATAGTAAAAGTTAACAAATTAGTGTTAACGCCGGCGTGTTTTAATAAGCAGAGCGTCTTGTTGCGAATGGCAATTAGTTCTCTCGCGTCACGCGTGGACTTAACGTGTCTAGTTTGAAAAGTCAGTTCGCGTCTCGTCGTTTTAATGAGTTTTCGCTAATGCCTTCCTTGCGGGGCAAATTTATGTCATGAATAATAATAGACGGCAACAGAGCGGTCCCAATCCTCGGCTGATAACAGCCACGTCCGCGGATAAGCCGGCGAAGAAACATCTTCATAAACACTACGTAATAAGTTGATGACACGTAACATTGTCACACGCGTTTAATTATAATAATTATCAGCCTCTAAATCCTACCCCTGATTTGCTCGTCTCTGTTGACAAGCAAAGGTAGGGCTACATACTAGATACGACACAAGGTTAAGTAAAATAAAAACTTCATAATACAGGGTGTTAGTGACATCGTAATGAAAACTTTGAGGGATGATTCAGACCCTGATTCTAAGTTGATTGATGGTAGAAAGTATGGAACTGAAATTAATTTAAAAAAAAAAACAGTAAAATTTTCAATAATTTACAGACGGGAAATTCCACTTCATATCAACTTAGAATCATAGTCTAAATTATCCCCCTCAGTACTCGGTAAGATGTCACCCACTCCGTATGTTACAAATAGGACATACTTAAAAAGTTGTAGGTACCTTTAAAACATACTTTGTTAATTGACCACGGGATTTCCTATAGCCGGGGCAGTGTAGTGGAGTAGACTCCGTTCTCGTATCTAATGGACAACGTGAAGAGTATGCTGTTTATTATTTATTTTGCAACTTTATTAATTAAAACCTTTACTTTTAAAGTGTTCAGCTCCACAAGTACCTATACGAGGCGAGCTCAGGCATGTTTGCCTCAATTAAAAACCTGAAGGTATACAAACTTTACACCAAGTTGATGAGAAACACGAGCCTCTGTTGCGAAGTTAAACAATGTTACAAACTTATATTCTGTACAATAGCTGCATCGATTTTATTGAGCTAACGGTAGATGGGATTTCTTTTTTATTCCAGCAAAATTATCGGCGTCATACGGCTGATGATGATGCATTATGGTGAGGTTTCTGAATGTTGTCATAAGTGTTCAGCTACTTATCTTCCCGGGCAACAAAAACCGTAAAAGGAACCCTTTTTGAACACGATGAACCATAAAATACGGTAGGATCGCCTGTTCTCGTGCGGGTCAGGAAATCCATCACTTTTCTGTCAAAAGTATCTTTAAACTGTCTACTGATTGTTGTGGCTCTGCCCACTAGGGATTTCGGGCGTGAGTTTCTGTATAATCATGTTTGTTGTCATAAAATGTACTTCGTCGGAGAACTCCAAGCGACTTACAAACTACCGAGCAAGCTTGGCACTAATCACTTACACTCACCCTTAAGTGACGCGTTGAGAAGTTACCTACGTGTTGGAGTATGCTCCACACGGACCACTCGACTGCTAAACGATTTTAAGAGTTTAGATAATCTATGATGTAATTAACTTTGATTCCTCTGTTAGAGTGGGAGTCTAAAAAGCCAGAAGTATATAGAATGTGCCATTTAAACTCCAACTCGAAAATATCTTCATTCAGTTGGTAACTTGGATCGTCCATTTTTATATATATTTAAACAATATAAGTAGGTAGACACTTCCTTTTATTCGATAATTAATCCTTTAAAATTAATGGAATTTCCTACGCAGGCAAATCAGCTTAATTAAGTGAAGTTGAATTGTTCTGTGTTGCTATAGGTACCACTGTTTGCGTATAAAATAAATCCTAAATGTTAGAATTGTACAGGTTGGTATATTATCACAAAGAGAAAATTTTAATCGAAACATCTGACTCGGGCGGGTTTCCTTAAGCACGGGTTAGTGCTATAAAAACAAATAATTTGGTATTATACACCTATTTACACATGAATCCAGTTTTATATAAACATCTGCTTTGAGCTACTGCATGAAGACTTTGATGAAGGTGAAAGAAGCAGAAGTGGTGTGTTAGGAACGTGAATTCCGTTGTCCCTGTCGACCCCAAGGGGGAATAAGCGTGATCTTACGTATGAATGTATATCCCGCTTCACGCCCTCAATTTGGCGGCTTGAAGGAGTATTGAGCATACTCCACTATGCGGATTGGCGGAAGTGTTTAGTTAGTGCGGGCTGGAGCAGGGACTAACGACTTAATGTGCCTTCTGAAGCACGGAATCTTCTAACTTTTTCGGATAATCAGTTGATTTCGTTTGCAATGTCCTTACCAAACAGAGGACAATCTCACAAAGTGATTTCGGCAATCACCTATCCACCACCAATCTCACCTACCGGGAATCGACCCTGGACCTCTAGATTGTGAGCTTTGGCTTTAACCCCTAGACCACGGAGGGACTACCCTAAAACAAAACAAAACTAACCATAAAAATAAAAAATAAAACAAACCATAAACAATACTAATTGTATTTATACTAATTAATTAATTAATTAATTGTACTTATATTTTTTGCCCTAACATTACGGATGTGCTCTGAACGATACACATTCACATCAAGTATTCGGCACTTCTGGATAAAATACTAAAATTAATATACGTATTTCTGAGATTTTCTCCCTAATGCCGTTTCGAAATGTCTCGGGGAAAGCGACACAAGAATGTCCACAAAAGGTTACGTATAAAATCGTACTGAATATAAAATAATATTATTCAAATCGGACTGAAAAGTTTAGATAGGAAATAGAAAAGAAACAAGCCAAAACTAAGCTGTTTTTATAATTTTCGAGCTTCGCATAAAATTAAATAAGTAAGTAGGTACGTACCCTCATGCTTTGTTAATTTTGTGATTCACAAATGAATGTGGGTAAATGATTGGGTATATAAAAATGTTAAACGTGAAATAAAACGATAGGTATGACTATAACATAAAGTAAACTGCCTAAATAGGTCCCACTGCTGAGCACAGGCCTCTACACAATCAACCGGAGGGGGTGTGGAGTATACTCCACCACGCTGCTCTACTGCGTGTTGGTGGAGGAGTATTACGGCTAATAACCGGGTCCAACGACTTTATGAATAATCGGGTATGACTTGTAAATCATAACTATTATACATAACCTCGTGCGAATAAAGTTTTGCCCAAAGAAGTACCTATTTACTTCTTTCGGCGACAACTTTACAAAAAAAAATACTTACATAGAATTTTGTTAATATGACAATTTAATAAGAAGAACATGAAACAATGACTTAGGAAGATAATTATGTTGTCTTTCTTAGCTAACAGTGAAGATAATCCTGGCACAGTATGATCATATGACTGTAGTAACGTCAGTCTGATGACCTCACAGACAAAGTTGCGCAAATGCTCTAGTTCAAATATGAAGCGTAAACATTGTATTACATGCTGCCAGTTAATTCCGCTTTTGAGTTGCTAACGCCTTACACAATGAATGCGCGGATGCGGAAGCGGAATTTAGAAATATCTAGAAAGAATTTGAGACAGTTCCAGATCATTGAAACAGTTTCAGAAAGCCGATGTCAAAATGTTCAAAAACAGAATCGCGCCGCTGATGGGGTCCAGTGTGATTGCCCAAGTGAACGATGACCACTCTCACCTACCGCTCTCGCGTCCGCTTCTCATGTACACACAAGTTAATAGCTCAGCGGTCGGTGGCATTTTATCGTTGCGGTTAAGCATTCTAAGTGAACTCGCTAAGCTAGTTAACTCTTTGTATAAAATCCAACTCGCAACGACGGTTTATATGTTATTGCTAAATTAACGTGAAGATTTTAATGTTATGAAAATATGCAACGTTATAAAACGGGACCTAATTGAGTGAAGAGATTTGTGGGTTCATTTATATAAACGTAGTGTGCCATGCATTTATACGTGGAGTTTTACCTCGGACCACACCCTAGACACTCCATACAAAAATCTATTTTTTACCGTGAGCCACCTAACGCGTCAGTGCGAGCGAGAGCGCGCTCTCTCCATCTCCTTACGGCCATTTGAGACTAAAGCACACACCGGACACTTCATACAAACAACCTCGTTTTACACAGACACTACACATTGACAACAACTGTGTGTGTGACGTCTGAGGGCTACCAATTACAATACCCAATTTAACCGTTATTACTTACTTAGGTAGGTAGTAGTTACGAAAGATGCTTTTATAATAATCATTTAATATTTTATTTATATATTTACCACACAAATCACAACAAGAAATTTTAACCAATGAAGGTTCACAATATAAATAAATAGGCTTTACACTTGACTTAAAAAAATCACTGAACTAATTAATTGCATCACATTATTTAACATTAATCTTTCGAACGCCGGAACGCGGATCTCGACCAGACACAATGTAAAATCTATTGTCTGGTATCTCGGCATATGAGAGGTTAAATACTTACCCTAGGTTCAATTGTATTGCAAATTATTAGCATGTTTTGATGAACAATCATCATGAAAAATATTTTTTTAAATGCGCCACGCCGCGCTGGCGCACCCAGCGCGGGCAATTACTGTGAGATCAAATATTCAATTCAGACGAAAGAACATCGACGTCCAATTTCCAAATTTGAACATATAAAATAAAGTGATAAATAAAAAATAAAAACAACGGTCCGCGCGCAGTTCAAGTCTAAATTATGATCGAAGGGGGTCGAGGTAAACCTAGCTCAGAGGCTGGTGGGGGGTGGAAAGTTGCTTCTATATGCCCTATTGGGCATACCTACATATTTTTCTCATTCTCACTTGATTAACTACATACATGTTTTTGGGAAAAAAAGATTTTACATATGTCTAAGAACGTAAAAATTACTGTAATCTGTCATAACCTTTTCAATCTTTAATGGAACAATTTCGCTCATTTATATAATTCCAATTAAAATATCTAAATAACTTGAATTTTGGTTCAAGGAAGGCTGCTCACACTGGTATTTAACAAGCTATTTGAGGAATCTTTAAACTCTGTAACATAATAATATTCTTATTCCTAATATACCTAAATCAAATGTGTCTGTCCTTTGATCTCCTTCCTTTGATATCCTTTGTACAGTAACATACGTTGGTGTATAATAATATAATAATATGTTATTATATATCATTTAAAAACTTGTAAAGATTATGACATGAGTGTGGTTTAGACCATAACCCGCCACTGCAGGTTAGCAGATCGTCAGAGCCTCGTTAGTTAACATGAGATGTTGAATTGAGTTCAGATGGTGTTATTTGGAATCCCTGGCCGAACTTTGGAAGAGGAGAGGGGAGGCCTTTGCTCAGCGGTGGGACACGATAGACTAGAAACAAAAAAGAGTACGAAAATAAAAGTTAGCTACGTATCAATAAACACAATAAAACATACTTGCGAGTAACTTTCTCGTGGCAACTCTTACATACCTAGGTAAGTATAGTAACCGTATTCCGTCGAGCACGTGTAAGAGAGATAATTAATTCGAATGGAGCGAAAGAGGTCTGAAAAATCCTTGTTGGTAGCAATCGAGTAAGTGAATTCCGCTTCGAAATTTTATTGGAAAATATAATTAAAAACATTATACGATGCAAAGCAACGGCTTCTTTTTCGTAAGTACGTTTATTCATAATCATAAACAGCTTTATGTAGTTTCGTTCAAATTGATTTAGGTCTTCCAGCCATTGCTCAACGACTCGAACTTGCATGTCACCTGAGCTGTTTTTTTTGACGTGACTTATTGTAGATTTGCAGCAGATGGTATTAACTACTTGACCGAAGGTCACCTGCGCGTCAAAGCTATTATGATATGAAGTTTTGTTTATTGCGCAATGGCGTTAAGAGTTTTAGAGAATCCAAAAAAGCATTGACTATTTAACAAGTCACATCTTTAATCAAAATACCTACCCACAGTTACCTCCTACGCGTCAGGCTATTGTGTCCATTAACATTTTCTTATTTACTTCGATAATTACTAAAGAAAAACAGCTGTTTTGCATTTAGCGTGGGAATAGCTATCCGAACAATCAGTTTGGGGAAAATGAGTAACTACTGAAATGAACCCGGCCGGTCGAGCGGCTCAATTTTTCCTCTATGTATGTATATCATAAGGCGCTACTTAAATTATAAAAAAAATTAAAATAGTTTATTTCCTGTTACACTTTAACAAATATATTTTTGGTTACTCCTTTTACGTAAAAAATATACCTGTATCCGCTCTTCCAACAGACATTATTTAATACCAGGTTTGACAAAATGAAAAATGAAAAAAAAAGAAAAAATTTCATCTATGCTAAACTACAACTGTTACTACTCGTTGAATGGTTCTCTTCACATGACCATAATGGTGCACCGACCACCAACGGTTTTCAAGAACAAAGTAAATCTAGTCGGCGAAAGTTGTATGCTCTAAATGTTGTTCACTAAGTACCTAAATGGATTTAAAACCGCACTATGAATACGCCATGTTCAGTCAATTTATCGGTCCTCTCGAGTTTTGCCAGCCATCTACATCCGTATATTAACATATCCGCGGGTATTCCCTAGTCGCCACCCGGAATACCCGGATACCCGGCAAAACTCACTCAATTTACAGAAAAAACATTAGACTCTGGAATTTTTCACGCACTTGCGAAAATTCCGGCCTTTTTAAGTAATGGAAGGATTTTTTATATTTCAACCTATACAATACATACATTGTTATTCCATTCTATGCAGTGTGTATTTTCAGTAAAATTTTAATTAACACAGAGTATAATTATACGTTGGCGTGGAACAATCCCTGTGCAGTTATGCAAAATTATTTTCGGAGTTTAGACAACATTTTGTCAGTCTTTTGTTTTTGACAGCATTCTCTCAACCGACGCTATAATGGAATATACAAGTTGTCAGGCAGGAAATAACATGCAACCACTCTAGGTATTGGCAACCTAACATAGGATGACACTGCAAGCGACAGGTCATCAGCTATAGACAGGACAAGATTCTTAATTCCATTTCTACCAGGGAATGCAGGATAAATCGGTTTCCATTAATGCGAAAAAGACTTTACAACACCAAAATATTTGTACGTAATAAAAATCATAATAATTGGTTTTCCCCGAAACAGACTGTTAATGTTGTGCTCAGGAAATTCTGCGTAAATTTACGAAGGTACGCGTATTTATATTTTAACAACGATTTCAATTATGGCTCAGGGTTTTATTTTTGATTGATTAAAACAAAGCTTTTTTTAACATTATATTACCTACTATTTGACAGACGTGTTGTGATTATGTCGATGTAGAATTGTGGTGAACGTCAGGACCGGCTATTTAGTATCACATATCTTAATAAAATAAAGTATCGTCACCATTTAGTTCCGGCAAGGCTCTTATCAATTGGTAATGTACTTACTTCTGTCTCTCTTTATTTAAGAGCTGCGCTCTTGTCGGTGGAGTAATCACCATTACTCACGTTTACTTAAGTAAACTATATATTTTTTAATAATTAATTAAATCCGCTATAATTAATATCTATCTCAATGCAATGAAAATAATAGTTTTGTTATTGTATACATCCAATTATTTGTTGTTTTTATCATTTAACTTCTATTGTGAGTGCGAGATTCAATTTTCTACAACGTTGCTTACTGTCAAGACTCAACGCTTTTTTTTGTAACTAATTATTCTAGTTCTATTTGTGAGAACCTTTAATTGGTTCTAATGTTGTTATTCCAGTCTATAATTTGTTTTTGATAACTGTTGGTTCTCCTAGAATGAAAAAATTAAATAAAAATAACATAAAATAACTGGTACTTAATGAAAAGGCGTTTCGAATGAGTACCTAATTAAGTAAATAATCGGTGAGACGGTCAGACGTAACTATGAATTATCTTTACTTACTCCCTTGTTAAGCGAATGAAAAAAGCCGTTTAAAAATACAATGCATACATCTAAGCATTGCTAGATAAATATCTACACACTTAAATAAGTATGTATGCAGTAGTAAATACCTGAATGTGTATTTAATTGGGGAGTTATCTAGAGATATTTATGGCCGTTTCGTATCATAAGTTGTAATTCCTCGTTTGATCCAGGTATATTTAATTTTATGGTACGGTGGGTCGATGCGGAACATTATGATTTGTGTGGGGAACGCAGGGCTGCCCCAAATAGTATAGTAGTATATCAGCCACATTCAATTCACGGGTTAGATAACCGAAATTAATAACAATTATTACACAATAAGTTTGTTGGTCGGAATGGCGGAGGAAAAGCTAAAAACACCTTTATTGGTCAAGACGGGAGCTGAACGGACGGCGTGTATTTAAACGATAGATAAATGTGGAGGAAGCATATTGCGTAAACAAACATAACCTGACCAGTACACTACATGATTGAGTGAAGGGCTATTGTGCTATGCAATATATTATTTAATTAGATCTATATTTACTACTTTAGAACAAATAAAATATATTTCATTTCTAGTGTAAGAATAATGTCTCATGAATTGACATAGGTACGTATATACCCTGTAAATTCGAAAACAACGCTCACGAAATGGAATCCTTTCACCATGACATCTAATCAAATGCCAAATGATATGATGAGATAGGTACAAAGATGACAGTATTCTTGTACGTATATGACCAAAACAACATAGCATGTGCAAACCATAGATTAAATCTTTCTCTTCACAAATGGTCCAAAGAACTCCCTTGACCTTGCCCTCGGTAACCTCATTGCTCACTTATTCTCGAAGATTGATCACGGTTCTCCCCGAAGTAGATATATGTGTGTGGTAGCCCTAATAAAAACATCGCTACGACCGCTGCCGAAGCATATATATATTCACCTACAATTTAATTCTTCAAATGTGCCTACATTTCTTTTGCATGTGGTATACAAATAAAAGAGAAGGTGCAGGTCGTGTCGTATCAGGAGGTGAAGGTTTTGACGGGAAGAAGAGAGGAATGGCGATTACTCCACCGACAAGAGCGCAGCTCTTAAATAAAGAGAGATGCATGACTCGGTTCACTTTAGGTGTCGAGGCCATATCGGAGTGGACAGTGTCATATCATAAGTCACCAGATAAGTGCAGCTCCATCGCCCGTCATGTTCAACTCTCAGCGGGCCATTACGATAAGCAGCTTGATTGCGTTTCTAGCACTCCATTTTCGAGTTCTGGGCATTTCCGTATTATTTCCATATTGTTCATGTTCTTGATGAAAAGTGTTCTAACAATACAATACCAAATGAAGCTTAATAGAGATGGAAGTTGACATTAGATTTCGCAGAATTGCACGGTTAGAGGAAATACCGCATTGCATGTCTCTGTCAGAGGGCGACAAACAATCGTAGACCCCTTCCCGTCGCGTAATATATTCATGAACCCATGAATATATTGGCTAAATTGTTGTTATTGTTTTGTGGGAGGTAATTATTCCGCAATGCCGACGGATACAAGCCAACTAAACTAGTTAGTCAAATTAATTTGAAATCTCGTTCACTAGACGTTTTCGGCTGTTCGTATCGGATGATTAAACGGGTAATTTACGCGCTTATTGAAGTACTAAATCTGTTTTCGGATGAAATAATTGCTTTATTGCGTGTATTTAACACGCTAAAATGGATAAGAAAGTTCCCGCGAGACTTTTATTTTCATTTATCGTAAGAGCCTAGATTAAATGTCTTGTAGCTTTCATTAAAACTACGCTAATGAAAATGTATGGGACTGACATATAAGCTAATGAAATGTTACCTATGTGATTCGCTTAATTTATATAATATGAAATGTCATCTCAATATTAACTACATTTCATTTCAGCAACAACAAGAACATCAGCACTCAAGTAATATTTCAATTATTTTCATGATTTGTGACGTCATCCATACAAAAAATAAAATGACGGCGACGTAATATCTCGGCATATACACTCATCAGGAATATGAAAGTAATATGTGTGACGTTGAGCAGCATGCACCAGCATTGTTATGGCTTCCACAGATTAAAAAGCCATATGTCGCGTATCTCGTAATACCTTTCATTTGTTTTCATTTCGCGATCATTCGGATTTTTCTGACAAAATGACAAACAGAAGTAGTGAACTGAAACGTTTCGATAGGGACTTATAGAGGTACATAGATATTCAACTAGGTGTATCAATCTTATTTAAATAGGTACTTACCTATAGTTTATAGCGAAAATAAGCTGAAGGTGAGACTCACGCGATAATCAAATTCTTTCGTTTGAACTCTCTATACACAGACAAGCAAGATAAACATTGTTCGTCGGCGGTATCGTGTTGAACATATTCTACCACTTTATGTTAGATAAATTGAGTGTTTTGAATACACTAGAAGCCTCCATTATCTCCCAAGCGTTTATCACGTTTTCACGGGATTCGCTTACTTCACATGAAGTTATTGACAGATCTAGTTTTTACAGGAACGAGTGTCTCTCCAACCCGATAAATACTAATAGTATTAGAGCTACTGATACTCAAAAAGGGAATAGTTAATCAAATACCTAGTAATTCCCTTTGTATTTCTTAATCAGGTACTTTTGCACGAGACTTTACTTGCTGACAAAGAATTACAGACAAAATCTCCCGCCTGTAATCCCAAGTATCGGTGTTCATGAACTAAGATGGAAAATAACAGTTACTTACCATCCTATCGTCCATATCGAAGTCAGTCTTTAGGTAGTTATGCAACAATTTCAGGAAACTGGAATAAATATTACCGAGTCTTTATTTATAACTAACCATCCTCTCTGTCATCCAAAGTATAATACCTAAGTTTATGCATCGTATATATTAGATTAAGACATATATTTTATCGTTGATCGGGGACTTTCACCCTTCTCCACTCGCCGAAACCGCGCAGCGTCACGCGAATTCTTGTCCCGTTTTAATAAATCTCTATTTACATCCTCCGGGAGTGGGAAGGCTTAAGCCGACACATTTTTCTTCATTCACGAGTGTGTGCTAACAAACTCCCTGTGGGGGGAGGCGCCCCCTCTTCGGATTGTCACAATCATCTTCTCTGTGCACACGGTCACAAGCACTTTAAAATCTTGTCACATTAACTTTTTTGACAAATTGAACTGTAAGCCTAATAAAATATCAAATATGATAATGCGACAGGATTCTAAAATAGGTATCTAAGTACATGATATTGGTTGTGACTTCGTCAATTTAAAGTCGTATGTATTTCAGTGCAGTTGCACCCTGAGATTGTCTGTTTGTAGCATGTCTGAACTTTAGAGAGAATATTTTTTTTTTATTTGACGTGACTTATTGTAGATTTGCCGCAGATGGCATTAACTACTTGGCCGGACAAATGGGGAGCGCTGAAGGCTCTCACCCGGTACAACGTTTAAGACAACAGGCCTGAGGGTGCCCAGTTGGGCGCGAACCTCGGCTCAGGGCGTCGTCTGAGAGGAAAAATATTTGAAAGAATTAATCGACCCTAGCGGGTCGATAGCGATAAGCGCTGAATGAGGGAAATCGTCGACCACGCCGGCGGGGTCGGTATCGGGGTCCTGAAGTGTTTGGTGTCGCGAGCTGATTGGCTGCCTCTATGACTAGGGTAATCGGGTCGTCGGGATTAGAGAGAATAGTAAATTATAAGATGGTATCTATCACAGTTATAAATGCATGAACCACGGTCTTCATGACGTGTCCGAAGCGTCAGTAAAGATGTAATCAAGTGTTACTTATTGCTTCTAATACCTGAATTTTCCATTTGGATGTTAGTGATAACTCTTATGAAACGAGAGTTGATCAAACTATGACTGCACTATGTAACTCTAATGCAGTGTGTACGTTTCTACCAGTACCGGCATAATTTGAAGTTAGTCTTCGTGTTCGCTTTATGCACATTTCATGTTGGCAGTAACAACTTAATTCATTACGCTCAACGCAACTACAATTTATTGCATATTAGCTCATTAATTTATATGTGATATGGTTCTGCTACGTAGTGGTTAGTGAATGAGATCATTTTTGTAGCTATTGGCATCTGTGGTCTGAAATTTTACATCAGATTTTAAGATCCAGAGTATCTTCTGAAGTACAGCTTCTTCAGGAAGCCATAGAAGCAATCTACACCAAGAAACCTTTCAAACTACGTACGCCTCATTGGTGCTTCAAATAATCTTTCAGTTATTAAGTTTATGGACTACGACGGCAAGACAAGACAGTGTTCTATGTCTCATATTTTTTTTTTTGCTGGATCAGTCTAAGATACTTCCTTCCAGGAGTAAAGCTTAAGCATCCAGCTGCCTGAAATCCAGGGTAAGGTAATGTGTTTCCCCTTTATTTTTGTATTGATCTGATTTATTTTACTCTAGCCAAAGAGGCAGCCAATCAGCTCGCGACAGCAAACACTTCAAAACCCCGATACCGACCCCGCCGGCGTAGTCGACAATTTCCCTCATTCAGCGCTTGTCGCTATCGACCCACTAGGCTCGATTATTTTTTTCAAATATTTTCCTCTCTGACGACGCCCTGAGCAGGTAACCTTATTGCTTATGAATAATAACTTTTAGTGTAGTTTACTCGTTTATCGCTTACAATGGGACAGTCGTCTTATATAAGAATAAAGTGGATAGTTTAAATCTAAAACGAAATCTTATCGACTTACCGCTGTAGCGCGGTATGATCTAAAATTGGATTCCGACCAACTTTTAACCATATCCTTTTGTCTCTCATATATGTAGAAAACCTGTAACCTAAAAAGGCCACATGGAAGCAATTCATCTATCTCAAAACGCAAAATTGCGTTTTTAAATTTGACAAGTTTCAAGTTTATTTATTTCTGAACAATTTTTACATTATGTCGAAAATTATACAAAAAAAATAACACTAAAACAGTGAATACAAACTGACATTTGCGCATTTATATGTAAACTGTCCGCATTGTCAATAAATGTCTAAAATCATTATTGCTTTTTAGATGAATTGCTTCAATGTGGCCTATTAACCCTCCTGCATTCAGTATTGGAACTTTTTCCTCTCAAATATGATGGATCATCTCTTATGAGCTGTAATTCTGTTACCGTGTACGCTTCATCATATCTAACAATGGACCACAAACACCAAGTGTAACTGCAACTTATCTCCCGGTGTCTTACGGCGATGCCCACCCTAATAGAAATTATTAATTATGCCTTTAATTTTTAAAATATAACTCTTAAGGTTCCTGATATGGGCTTTCTATAACTAATAAAGTTTGGCACCCAATCTACCCAATTCTTCAAGAGCAAAGCCATCAACAGTTACCGAACTTCACTTCAATAAACTGTAACTTGACACGTTAGACTTAAGAGGCCATAGACGTCAACCCCTGTCTTCTACAGCCATAAACAATATTAGCGGCGCCCACCACTACCGCTCTAACACCGTGAATGTTCCCAATGCGTTTTATATATCTTCGGCGTATTCAAGAGGCAAACCCACTAGCGATGTCCGTAGGGTCGTTCATAAATTTCAATGTAGTTGCGTACATTCGGAGCGAGTACTTCTAGTGATATATCTGCTCCATTTGAACCAGCGAAACGGCGACTTGATAGATTCCAATACACATGTGGGATGAAAAGTGGCGCTTTTATGATGTGATTAATGAAAAAATAGGACACATTTCAACGTTCAACTTCTACTTCAACGTTCAAATTATACTGCCGTATATCATTCCCGTCGTGATCCGTCGTGAGTCCTTCTGTCGATTGTTAGCTATGACGTGCCCGGTAAAGTAAGCAGCTGAACGAAACAGCATAAGGTCGACTTACTGGGAAAACCACGTAAGCGCTTTTTTTGTTAACGAAAACTTTCATTAGATAAGCTAGTCTTCTTCTTTTGTGTGGGTTGTGAGGTGGAGTACCAACCTCAACAACCCTGGTGTCAGGGTTAATATTGAGCCACCAAACGCCCCTGACGTGGTTCATGTAACGACTACTTACTTACATCAGTAAATAGTAACCGGGACCAACGGCTTACCGTGCCTTCCGAAGCACGGATCATCTTACTTTCGGACAATTTGGTGGTCAGTTAGAAATGTCCTGACCACAAAGTAATTTAGAATAGAATAGAAATAGTTTATTATTATGATATGTCCCCATTTTTTGTGATATGTCCCCACCAGGAATCGAACCTGGGAGCTCCGGATCAGGTAGTTTCAATCCAGGTAATATATGTGGTCTCGATTTATACTCGGATTGAAATTAATTGAAAGAAGTCGAGGTTTTGTTGGAGAAAATCATACCAGAAAGGGGTTTCTCAAAAAGGCGCTTATGTGGTTTTCACTAGGCAGTCGAGGATAAAAACTTTATGTTGATAGGTACGAGAAGCTCCAAAAGTCCAATCACTTTCTTGCGAAGTAATAAATTAATTGGTCGCACTTATAACCTCCTGGTTACATGCCGTTTCTGTAATAGACCATAAACACCAAAAAAATAAATTTTAGAACTACAATGGTTCATAATTTCACCATCGTTTACAAATTCGCTGGGCTCAGTGACTGAACTTTTGCTATTTGATTGTAAGTACATACTTACATACTAACGGAACTAAATGCTTATCTCTCAGCAAATATCTAAGCACAGTACCCATGCTCGTAGAATGTGAGATTACAGCGAAAGCTCAGTTTGCAATGTCAGATGCAATTCGTTCCGTGACGTAAGTGGAATCCTGACGTTGTTATCTACTTTATACTTGGAAACTGACCTCTGAACCGTAATGCAAGTTTTATAACTTCATGTGCATACCGCATTTCTATGCTGAATACATACGGTATAAAATTATAAGTCTTATCTTATCTTATTTAGCCTATACGATCCCACTGCTGGGCAAAGGCCTCCCCTTGATTTTTCCACTCCTCTCGACTTTGCGCGATCTCCGGCCAATCCTTCCGATAAGCATTGAGGTCGTCACACCATCTTTTACGCGGTCTTCCTCGACTTCTATGCCCGCCCTGAGGTACCCAGTGAGTAACGACTCGTGCCCATCGGTCCGGATGCATCCGACAAACGTGTCCGGCCCAGTCCCACTTCAGTTTGGCGGACTTTTTCCTTACATCAGTGATACTCGTTTCGTCTCGATGATATTCGTTTGACGCCTAGGATACTGCGTTCCATTGCTCTTTGGCAGACCTTGAGCTTGGACTTTTGAGATGCTGTCAGTGACCATGTTTGGGCACCGTAGGTTAGGATCGGCAGGATACACATGTCGACGAGCTTACATTTCAATGAAAGGGGGTTTCAAAAAAATTATAAGTTTAAAAACTAAAACCCGACTACGGAAAAAACACGCTATAAAACGTATGAAACAAGAAATTAGGTATATTTATCTGAAATTCTTCCAAATAACGATGTTCATCATCGTCATCAACTTAAGAGCCACGCTCTTATCGGTGCAGCATTCTCCATGCTACTTTTTTAGGGAAAAATAGGGCAGTGATTTCCACTTGCCCCGCAGTACTCTGTCTGACGCAAGCGATGCGATGCTGCGAGCGATGTTCAGAGCGTGTTGTTTTCCATAGTTGGGTTTTAGTTTTTACACTGAAGTATATTTTTATTTTATGATTTTGGGGTCATATTTATTAAGATAACGCGCTTCCGATATGTGTTATATGCAAGATTTGGAGTAAAAACCTATCCAGAACATGTCTGAGCAGTCATGTTATCAATTCAAGGTAATTATCGAGTAAATACAAGAAAACCCGCAAGTAAAAGCTAGTACTTAATATGTACATATTTGAAATGTGCAAATTAAGTTCTTTCATTTAATAACATACTACCATTAGAAAAAAAAACATCCTGATTTGATGTCCTCTAGAGGCCGCCACAATAAATTTAGCGTGACGTCACATAGCCTATAACCACTGGACAATTAAGGCGAATCTAGTGACACCTCATTTGTTAAATTCTGACAAGTGGTTTAGAAGTTAGGTTGGAACAGACTTGCAGACACGCATATATAATATACATAAACACATAGTTCCGTTATTTCGGCGCAGTCGGGTAAAAATGTAAAAGCTGTCTTGATTGTTTTAGCTTTTGTTTAGGACGCTAGAACCAGAAAGATTTCTTAAAGTCTACTTGCTACTTATATACTTACATAAAAACAAGGAAAGATAAACAAGGAAGCCTCCCCGAGTGGAAAACGGTCTATTTATACTTACCCCCCTTACATCCGGGGCATCCTGTTAAAAAATTGGCGACCTATTAATTCACGAAAATTGTATGATTACCATAGAGAAATAAAGCCGCGTACACACTTGTGCTAACCAACGTCGAACATTCTCCGAACCTAAAGGTGTTCATGTGTTCCTGTAAACACAAAAACACTACGTATAAATACAGCTTAAAAGCATGCATTTTGTTTCAAGATACTGTGACGGAGCAGGCGGTGACAGCAGCTTACACAGCTCTGCTCCCCCCCGATATGCACCCTCACGCACACAATATATTAGCCCTCTGTCACATTGAAGAGGATATAGAAGCTTTTTAATATTAAACAGTTTCGTTTCTGCTGAATTAACAGTCGGAAAAGTAGAGTAGCTAATGCCTATTAGTATGATTCGAAGACTCTTTGTGCTTGTTTCTTCAATTAAGTATGTTGTCTTCGCCGTCAATCACTATAAATCAAAATCTAATCAAATATACTTAGAGGTACTAATAAATAACACAATACAATAAGTACGGTCTCAAGTACTAATATATATTTACTTTTTGTGACAAATTAAACCGTAAGTCTCATTAAATGTCAAATATGATAGTGCGACATGGTTCTAAGGTGGGTACATGATATTGCTCATGACTGTACTTACTTAATGTATGATACATTATTGAGCTGGTCTTCCCTTCTGCTTGGAAAGTCTAACAGGCAGTAGCTTCTGTGAAAAAGGAACCCAACAAAGACCTTGTCTAGAATGGGATAATGCTAGGGAGGAAGATGTAGTAAGTAAACACATGAATTTCAAATCAAGAATTTCGAATTTACGAATAATCAATCAATCATCGTACGTTAAAGGGTTACTAACCAATTTTATTTCCCATGGAGCAAAACTGATAATTTCATTTCCTTATAGCAGTTTGCCTCCGGAGTTTAACGTATCCCGCGGGAGCCTTACCTTATTGGGATAAAAAGCCTAAATGTTATTCGGGATCGAGTAACTTTACTCCCAGTAGGCAAGGCGTAACATCTCACAACTCCTCCACACCCGATTGACTAGTAAACAAATAGATTACTAGTTTTTACTATATTGCGTTTCAGTGCTACCAACATTGCAAAACTTAATACGTCCGAATCCGAAGTAACAAGTATATGCTTATACAAGGTGTTAGTGACATCGTAACGAAAACTTTGAGGGATGATCGAGACGAGACCATGATTTTGGGTACATATCAAGTGAAATTTTCCGTCGAAAAAGTATGGAACGGAAAATAATTTAAAAAACACTAAAATTTTCATGAATTTTCCTACAGGAAATTCCACTTGATATCAACTCAGAATCATGGTCTGAATCATCCCCCTCAGTATTCGTTACGGTGTCACTAACACCTTGTATAAGCATATACTTGGTACTTGTATGGTGTGTAAGTAACATCGTAACGAATAATGAGAGGGATGATTCAGCTCCTTATTCTGATTAATATCAAGTGCAATTCTACATCGCAAAACTATAAATTGAAAATAATTGAAAAAAATAAAAATAAAAAATCTTGAAATTGGCGACTCTTAACTCTTTTCTTTTAACTCAGAATCATGAGCTGAATCATTCCCCTTAATATTCGTTACGATGTCACTAACACCCAGTAAGTATTATAGTACTTAGAATGACATTTTCAAAAATCAAAGATACACTCGCTCCAAATTTGTCACGGCGGCGCTCCAAAATCGTAGGGTCCAGGATTGGGATAATAAAAGAAACGAGGAAATTTAATTGGGTCACGAGCGGTGTCGAACCTGGGACATGGCACTCATTAACTGAACGACTTCTTGCACTCTTTGGCTCGCTTTAAAAATAATCGTCGACGAACAAGGGATTTAATTACGATCTGACCTTGCTAAGGTAGCGTTTACTTCGGTGTACTTTCAAGTTCAATTACCGAAGATGAATTTATACTTTATAGATGTTGATGTTAATACCTTTTTTGACGTGATTTATTGTAGATTGCAAATGGCATTAACTACTTGGCCGGACAATGGGGAGCGCTGAAGGCTCTCACCCGGTACAACGTTTAAGACAACAGGCCTGAGGGTGCCCAGTTGGGCGCGAACCTCGGCTCAGGGCGTCGTCTGAGAGGAAAAATATTTAAAAGAATTAATCGACCCTAGTGGGTCGATAGCGATAAGCGCTGATTGAGAGAAATCGTCGACCACGCCGGCGGGTTCGGTATCGGGGTCCTGAAGTGTTTGGTGTCGCGAGCTGATTGGCCGTCTCTATGCCTAGAGTAATCGGGTCGTCGGGATCGTATATTACGTCCTTCGGACGCCGATACTTTTCAGTACCTTCCCTAAGCGGGATGTATTGGGAAGCCGCAACTACCAGGGGTGATGTTAATACCAGCCACATATTACAAATAAACATAACAAAAATCTTTATGTGGTCACGTTTTCATAACGAACAATCGAATGATGGAGAAAATAAAAGTCCGACGAAGATTTAAATATCAATTCTAATCGTTGACGTAAGTAGTTCACTAATTAGTCATTTCGACACATTTATTATATTGACAATGAAATAGGTATCATAAGTCGAGATGGTCTAATAAAATACGTACCTATCTGCTCATATTGCAATCATACAAATACTTTGCTTATTTTACGACAGCAAACTTTCATAAAAGCACAAGTTAACGAGTTATCTGAACCACGTGTTTGAGTTACCGGCGACCTTTATTTTCAGCCACAATAACCAATTTAATTCTTCAAAGTCGTTTTTCATCTAAAAGTTTTGTCCAAAAGGCAGGGAGTGGCGAGTGAAGCGTTTTTGTTTCGCGGATTGTCTGGCTAATGAGCGGGCGCAAGCGTTGAGCGGGCCTTAATTATATTCCAAAAGACATTAAAACTTGCTGTCAAGAGTGAAAAATAATCTCTGCGGAATTATTGCCCGCGAGATGAACGTAGGCAGATAACGCCGGCATTTAAGCCTTAGCCGCATACAGGGGTGCCGCACGCGTGTTTATAAATATTAATCTTTGAAGGGATCTCTTTGAATTCAGTAACACCTAGACGTGTGAGCGTATTTCATTATGAACCGTCGACAGGATCATGCTGATTTTATTACGTTCACAGTCATATTAAACGCTAATAACGAAATAATATATGAATATTTGTGTAGAAGGTTTAACGGAGACATGGCAGGTTAATATAGACATTTATTTATTTAATTTTCACGTGATTTACCTACATAAATCACAGATGTAACATATCTGGATTGAAAGAAAAGAAAAATGTGGAATGCTTTCAACTGCTAACCTTTTAGTGAAGGTATTTAATTTGTGACTATGTATACCCTGTCAGGGATAAGTGATTGAAGATATACCGCGTAAGTATACTTATATTCTAGAACAAACATACATAAATAAACTCACGCCCGTAATCCCTAATAGAGTGGGCAGAGCCACAAGTAATCAAAAACAACTTGCAGCCACTGTTGATACGAAGTTCTAAAACGGATATGGCGCGTTAGAAAAAGTAGTAGATGACTTAAAATTGTGTTAGTCATGCCTATATAAACTCGTACGTAATCCCCAATGGGGTAGGCAGAGCCACAAGTAATTAGAATAATAATATCACTGTTACTTACCTGAGTAAGTTAAATTTTAAAAAAGTTGTGATTTTAGAACCACAATCGTATTATTGTATTAATATTTTTAAATCTATATTTTATATTTCAGTTACATAGGCATTGTACACAGATTGTATTCTATTTCTCTTTTGATGCTCTGTGGGTCGTAGCTCGGGAAACCCTACTAAATAATTGACTGAACTCATTTTTTTCTGTAGCAGGAAAACCTCTGTTGAAATATTCGTAAAGGACTACTCTTCTTCCTCATACCTACTAGCAAAATTCTTGCAATTTGAAACGGAGATCAAGCACTGTTCTCCCAAGTTTCCGTCAAAACGCTCGTAATTAAAAAGTGAAATTACATCATTAATCGTATTAAAGAATACCTTTAGAGGACAATTTTATTATTATTAGCTATATAAAAAGCCTCTTGCTGTAAATATAATTAGGTATTCAAACTCTTTAGAGCACTGTTAGGGCAAATGATCACAAGTTAGGGCACTAACCGCAATTCATAGAAACATCAGCACTATATTACGCGATACCGCATGTCACCTGTTAGGCCAGGCGCACACTACGAGTTTTTCGCCGCGTGGCAGAAAAAAGCAGCGGCATAATGTCGCACTGTAATTCTGTACCAAACAGTTTTAAATTGTATTGCGCGCACTTGACTATAGAGTCGCCGCAGCGGCGCAGTATTACAGTGCGACATTATGCCGCTGCTCTTTTCTGCCGTGCGGCGAAAAACTCGTAGTGCGCGCCTGGCCTTAACTCACGTCGCCATCGGCGTGTGAAACGGCTGCATCAACACATTTCTGACTAGAACGCTACACCGATTTACCTGCCGTTCATTACTTAGTAACACAAGCGTTAGTTGTGGTTGATAGATACCAAAGAAGCAATGAATGACGTGAAAGTTTTATAATACGTCGTATTGTTAACTCTGTAAAACATTTCGTTTTGTGCATATTTCGATCTCACCGGCTATGCTCCCGCGACATTTATCTATAATAAGAACTCAGTACACACAATACACAAAGTACAAATCTCATTGAAGCGGACGTGTATAATAACTAATAACTTGGGATGTATAAAATTAAAGGTCCTTGTTTAAAATAAGGGGAGGAGACCAGTTTGGGGTTCTGTTAATTCGGTACTTACGCATTTATGGCCAATAAGATGTGCAGTAAAAAGACGATATCTCTACTCGACGCCGCACTTTACATGTTTCGATGTTTTTCGCGACTAACCTCACGTCATTAACGCCAATCGGGGTAGGCAGAACCACGGATTATCTGGAACCAACTTGAAAACATTTGCTCTTATTTTTCAAATACATATATAAAATGAAATCTCATAGAAAATTCTCATTACCTCAGATGCCATAAAAATGTAAGGAAAACACGTATTTTATATAGTCTTCTTGTCGGGTTTTCCAAAAGTTCTCTGGAAAGAACAGAGAAGACAGAGCATTTTATAAGAATTAGTTAAAACTCTCACTCATTTTCACTTACTTATTAATACATATTATGGCTATCTAGCTAATCTATGCAGCACGTAACATGCAATATAAACAAAAATATGTCAACAATCTTCATTAAAACTCGCCTACTAAGTGACTTTTTATGTCAAAAGCTTTATAACAACTTACCCTGTTTATTTGCTTTCGCGCTCAGGTTACTAAGGAAAGTGGATCAGACAGGTGATACTCTGAGAAGCAGAATAATTAATTAACAAACCTGAAATCTCTACTGCCGAGACCATACAATAATGAAAACCTCTCCACGCCGTACGTAATAACTATTAAGATCTGTCACCCCGCACCAATTGGTATCGGGCTCTGAGATATATTTACCTCACCCCCTTTGAGTCTTGCTTTAGTCTAAATGACCACGTGGATTGTCTGTCTCGCTCGCACTGACGCGGTAAAGCGGCACCGATAAAAATTAGATTATATAGTGTCCGAACTGACAGCTTCTTCGGACTTGGAGGTCCAGGTTCGATTCCCGATGTAAGTACTTTGAAGGCTTGAATCATCTGATTGTCCGAAAAACTACGATGATTTAGAGGGCACGTTAAGCCGTTGGTCCCGGCCGTATTAACCGTAATAACACCTCCACCAACCCGCAGTGGAACAGCGTGGAGTAGAGTGTGCTCCATACCCCCTCCGGTTGATTGAGGGGAGGCTTGTTCCCAGAAGTGACGTGTATAGGCTGTTGTTATGTGTATGTCCAGGCTATGCTTGTGGGACGTAGGGCCTCTTTCGCCCCTTGCTGTACAAAACTGTCTCACCTCTCTCAGTTGATATAAAAGCCTGGTAGCTATTACTTAATAGCCGTATAAGTTCTGGATAGGCTACCAAATAATTATCAGCAAGTCGTGAAACAAGCCTTTATCGTACATTCTGTTTTATTTTTTTCCTAGGCCAACAAAGCGACTCACGATCAAGCATAAGACATGATTAGAAATATTGTTAAGATATATCATATCCTGGTCAGCGTAAGGCCGTATTCCACTAGCCGATCCGTCGAGCCCAAAGAACCGGGGTAGGTATATATATATCCATCCAGCCGTATTCGGCCATGGCGACAAGTCCCCAATCTAGGAACGCCTAAGATGCGCTCTTATATGGCTGACGTAACCGATCTTAGCAGTGAATGTACGGCCACATTCACTGCACGTCAGCACACTACCGGTATAATTATATGTTATGGCCGCAGATGGTCGGGCCTTCAGCTCGTCGCGTTTCAAATCAAATCGTGGTTCCACCCATCTTATGTGGTATTACACTGCCTGATCCCGACGCATCGGGCCTGATGGATTGGATAGTGTAATAAGCCCTATACATACAAACAACCAGCACGGGTGGCATGGATTCTTCTTGGGAGGGACGGAAGGTTATTGACCAATAGACGCAGCGAATGCTATCTACGTAAATAAACATCGTATGGCTATTGGTGTAAGCCCTCGATATAAATCGCAACGCGTGCGACACGGAACCCATGCCGCGGGCGCAGAAGACCTGAATTGAAATAATTCAATTGATAAAATTTACAAATGCTCACAGGTCTTATTAAATAACATACTTGTTTTACGAAATACCCGGTGTAATAAGCAGCCAGACAGCAAGACATTTAATTTATATTCTGTTAAAAAAAATGTAGTTTCGATTCTTGTGACAATCCTATGGAACGGCTAGCAAGTTGGAATTAATTTAGCGACATTTTTAAGCTACTTTGGTATAAACCTTACTTTCTTTATGGTTTTACTGACGACAAAGGTTTTATTGACGTGATGCTGAAAAAAAGAACTGGTAATGAGGCTTTGTTATTTTATTTTTGACTGAAGAAATATAAAATGAAACTAATACCAGATTATTACACAGCTCTAGTCTAGGCCTTAAATTAATTTAATTGGACATAAATGGGCTACTTGACAACCTCAAATGAGGTACTTTCTACGAAACGTCAAAACGAAAGTTTTCTTTGGAGTTTGTGTGGAAATACTGTCCTGTGACGTCATCTATAAAAGCGATCAAACGTACTCATTGTTACTTAATTCATAAGTAAAATTAAAAAATGAGTCGAAAAGTAAAATGAGATTGATTTTAGATCATCTTAGACTGGCTTTTATTTCTAGATTAGCATTTTATCATTTATCTTTGGCCCAGTCAAATACCCTATTATGGACCTTAGGACTTAGCTGTAAGTAGTTTTGTGTCGCCCTGTGGTTTTTCTCGCTCCGGTAGCGATATGGACGTATGTTTTTGTTTCTATTCCGTAAAATAATCTCATGAATTCCGTCAACACACTTCTATACCGCATTTATTATACCTACTTGACTTGCGTAGTAGTGCTACGAACGCTACGCGCGTAGCCGTCCGTAGCATCGTACATATTCGTTGCCCAAATCCCTGACAAATGTGAATTTTTACGAAACATGTATTCTAGGAAAACGGATAAAATAAAAGCTAACATTTAAATATTTTGTATCCAAGAGTAGGATTACTTGTGAAGTTGTGAGTACCAAATATCAAGTAAAATAAAAACCATTTATGTGGAATATTTAATTTAGAACAATTACATTTTATATTTATTAACAGCCTCTGTGGTCTATTGGTGAGAGCGTTAGGCTCACGATCTGGTTCGATTCACGATGGGGACATTGTCGAAATCACTTTGTGAGACTGTCCTTTGTTTGGTAAGGACTTTTCTGGCTTGAATCACCTGTCCAGTCCGAAAAAGTAAGATGATTCCGTGCTTCGGAGGGCACTTTAAGCCGTTGGTCCCGGCTATTAGCCGTAAAAACACCTCCACCAACCCGCATTGGAGCAGCGTGGTGGAGTATGCTCCATACCCCCTCCGGTTGATTGAGGGGAGGCCTGTGCCCAGCAGTGGGACGTATACAGGCAGTTTATGTACATTTTATATTTAGACATCAATAAGGCATATTACAAGGAAAGTGATTGGTATGAATGTAAATGGATATACAACCCAATAGCAACCCTGACACCAGGGTTGATGAGGTTGGTAGTCCAAGAAGAATAGAAAAAGAGGTAGAAGACGTGCCAAAAAAATGTGTGAAAACGTGGATGAATTGTGTGAAAAAAGGATATGTGTATGTGAAAGGTGTGAGTACTGATATGACTCCTCTTAGAGTGAAATAAAAGCAGGAGCGTGATATTTAGACACCAATAATAAACATGTCTGCTAGCCATCCGCTGAAGATTTGTAGCTCAATCTGTATTTATTTGGAATGATAAGTAAATAAAAACGGAAGTTCCACTTTCACAAAAAACACTAAGTAATACTATTTACAGCGCGTCTATTCGACCTCTACGTGACCGCGCTCCAAATAAAACAGCATCTCACCCAAAAAACAGCGTTAACGCATTTTTGTTAGAAGATACACAAACGCAAATTCGGTACAATCTTCCGTACAAACACAGGTAGGACGTGTCGACGAGAAATGGCTTAATTAGAAACGTAGGGCCTACGCAAACTGGCTTGCTTGTTCGGTGCCTCGAGAACTTATCGTCGGGGCGTGCCCTTCAGCCTTTCCATTCGGAAAATATTTATTTAACATCCTTTCCTTAAGCCCGGCCTCAGGTGCGAGATCGCCCTAACTCAAATAACGGCCAGCCATTTAAATAGCGAACTTGTTTTCATTAGACTTATGGTGCACGGTAGCCCCTGCGTAATTTCACCGAGTAATTTTTGACGGTTTGTTTACTACGACCCCTATTTGGGTGCTGATGATGTTTGTATTGAACGTTGCAGTCGTAAATTCAGTCAGGAAAACGGATAAAATAAACCCACCTATTAAACAATCGGTGAAGATGCGAAACGAGTTGTCAGTTCGACTTGAGAAGTTACAGAACATAAGTACTTACCATCATTTAAAAGAAAAATCGACCTTGTCTATTCTGTCATCATCATCACTGCGGCCTATCATTTTCCCGGTTCCTCTCTTCATCTCTTCTTACTCCATCTCCGCCCAATGTTAGCAGACTTCATTTTTATCTACACTATCCATCGACTTTTATATCTTTCTCTTTCAAAAAAGTAAAACAAATCACGAATAAAAAAAAATAACAACGGGAAACCGGAAAGATATGCTGGAAAGATATCCGTTACTCGTACCTAAAAACAGAATCACTGAATTTTATTTCAATTTATGAATAAAACTTTTATCTAACTACGCAGAATCGAAAATTTTGTAAGTATCAAATTAATGCATAAATAACTAAACTGATATTTTTGGCATAAAACAACGTAACCACGCCTGAAATCATGTTTATGATGGGCAGAGCTGTAGTATCAGGATATGATGAATTACGACAAATGAACAGACGTAGAATCGCTTATTACCTAAGCGATGCTATCTTATTACTAAAGTTTGCTATGTAAGTAAGTATACATATAATTTAATCTCAAATGACTATTTTTTTGTGTAAGTTTCATATTCATATGTGCTTTTACATTTAATTCTAAACATTATTTAAATATTTGTATACCTATTTGTAGGTGGAACGTAGAGAACTAACCATAACCTAAACCTGTAACACCAATTTTATGTACAGTCTATGTTCAATGAAAATAAAGAATCTGAATCTGAATCAAACACTCAAGTAAGTACTTATTACAATTACAACATACTTCATACATCTATGGCAATCCATCTAACGATACAGACATTATTTACGTACAATCAGACATCGGTTACCCAATATTATATACTTATTATAAACAGTTTGGAAACCCTTAAAAATCTTTTGTACTCGTATTTATAATAAATATTCCATTGAATACTTTCGAACGATGACATACCTATTACAAATTGTCTATTTTAATGTTCTTACATAAAAATGGTTTCAATTTGATCCATGAATTTCCACTAAAAAATGGACTTCTTCTTCTCTAGTGTGGGTTGAGAAATGGATTACCAACCTCATCAACCCCAGGGTTGATGTTGGTTGACACCAGTGTCAGGGTTACTATTGAGCCGCCAAAGGCCCCTGACATGATTCATGTAACGACTACTTACTTACATCAGTAAGTAGTAACCGGGGCCAACGGCTTAACGTGCCTTCCGAAGCACGGATCATCTTACTTTCGGGCAATTAGCTGATCCTCTGTGGAGGTGGCCTGTAATGCAATAACCAAACTAGGGATTACAAAGTAATTTTTGTGATATTCCCCCGAGATTCGAATCTGGGACCTCTGGATCGTGAGCCTAAGGCTGAACCACTGGACCACGGAGGCCGTTAGAAAATAGACTAAGACTTGTTTTAATAGTATATCAGTTAAACCTCCCAGCGGAGACTGAAGGCATACGTGTTTCGCTTTAGCTGACGCACCTTGCGTAGCAGGCAAAAAATCTTAAACTACTTACATGAAGTTAACGATGTTGACAAAATAAATAGAATTGCTTAAAACACAACCACAGAGAACATACTCGTAAGAAACAGGAAACCATCATTTCGATTATTCAGTCACGTTCTATGGATACCTATAGACATAGAGAAAAATATATACTTACTACGCTATAGCTTTTATTTACTTACTTAAATGTTACATTTTACTTAAACATAGGTACCTGCTCTTAAGCCCGTGATATTAATCATCAGTCCGAATCCCACCCCACTGTGCCAAGATATTTCTTTGCTGAGTTTCCCTAAAATGAAAAACAAGCTCTCAATTTATTTATGACAACCCAATTTGAGTACAAATCTGTATAGATTACTGTTTTTCTCTAATTAGAATTGGATCTATGAAGGATCGATTCATTAAGACATAGATATTGGTGAACAATTTATTTATCGAGAGAAAACTAACACAATTAAGGCCTACCTAATTATAAATGCCTACATTAAAAAAATATTGAGCGTAATAAATAAAAATATGGGTAAGTTATTAGCATCTTTTATACTTTCAAGGCTTCGGCACACCAAAAGCAGGAGCAGGTTAGAAGCAGCAGTTTTGGAGGCGGTTTCAATTCGGGTCCGTGTTACATTACTAACGCTTTCAATTGTTTGTTCTATACTCCACCGGTTTATTGAGGGGAGGCCTGTGCCCAGCAGTGAGACGTAGTATTTAGTGTATTTAGCGCGACAACCGGAGTCTACGCAGACAAAGTCAAAATCTAGTACCTAATTTAAATAAAAATATTTTTTTAAACACCGCGAAATCTCCCTGTAAAATACACATTGCGTCATATATCTAGACTGATCCTACATTCTTCTTGCCCATATGTGATGTCCATCAAAATTTATAATAAACTGCCTAACATATTAAATGAAGAAAAAGTGACATTATTTTTTTAATAAAAGAATTTTTAATAAATAAATATTACTAGAGCACTAGTGAATATCTTAATGATACTGATATTACTATTTGAAAAGTTTTCTTCTGTCTTTTAAACGTCTATTTTGTTGTGAACGTGTGTGATCCTCCTCCTACTATTATGTGGGTTTGTTAGGCGAATTACCAACCTCATCAACCCTGGTGTCAGGGTTATACACATGTTATATTGTGATGTTAAACTCATATGTAACGTACCAACTTGTACACCGTCACAGTATGCAAATAAGGAATATTGAAAATTAATAAATAGGTATATATATTAATACGTCCTTATAAAATCCAATACACCTCCAACGCATCAGTCCATCGTCAATTTAAGACACAACTGCAGTCTTCAGAGAACACTCCTCGCGTTTATAATGCTCCGAATCAGAGAACACTCCTCTTTGATTCGGAGCACTTGTTATTCGTCGAATCCAATGGCACGTGCCCAAGTGGGGTTTCTACCAATCGCTCAGTCATAAGAGTTTTGACTTAATGCCGCCCAATCGTGATTACCTGGCTAGTCCGTGACTTAATTAAGGCAAAAGAGTGGAAAGCCATTCCGATACTCGTACCTTGAGAGCACCTGACGTAGGTATGTCTGTGGATTGGGTGAGCTTTGTTCGTTTCGGGAAAAGAGATGTTAGGAAGATGCCGATTTTCTACCAGAGAAAGTATCGACCGGAGTAAATTTGTCCAGATTTTATATTCCGCTGAATATTAAATTTTAACGGGGGACTTTCTAAGCTACGTTCACCAAGAAAAATTTAGATGGCGCTGTTCAAAGTTGCCTTCGTTTAACCTTCTAATTTCATGGATAACAGACATATGCATTGAATTGGAGATGTCCTTGGAAAAGGTTTAGTAGGATCTACTCTGAACCGGCGTGAGTGTACTAAACGATTGATGAATGTGAAGGAAGCAAGAAGTGTGTCAGGATCGAAGCAAATGGTATTCCATAGTCTCTGCTTTCCTCGGTGGGAAATAAGCGTGTACAGACATATGCATATTTTATCTTTGTTTTAATAAATAATTATCATATTACATATATATGTACAGCGCCATCTATGTATTTTTTGAGAAACGTAGCCTGGAAAGTCTCTCATTGGAAATGAAATGGAATTAGTTAGTGCGTGCAACTACAACCGATTGTGCGTTTTGGGTCTTTGGATACATGACGGCGTAGCTTTGTATTAAAAGCAAATAGAAAGAAGGAGAGAAATAGTTTATTTTAGATATAAGTACATAGTACAGAGGATCGAAAATAATTAAACCTTATACCTAAAAATGGACAACAAGCTCAGCAAAATGTTGTGACATCATTGAGTTTGATGATAAACTTCTAGAGCTATCTAGAGCTAAACACCAACATATTTCGCAGCTGCTAACATCTACAGACTTAAGTAGCTCCTTAACCATGATAAAGAAGGCTTATGTCTATATTATGGTATATTATAAGTATATTGGGCATGGAAGATGAAATATCTGGTCTATTCATGGTGAGATAAAGGCCGTCATGACTAGACATGCCTCTTTCGCACGACAACGTCACGAACAGGCCTGCTGTGAAATTCAAACAGCCTCAAATCTTTAAAGGCATCTACGAGATTACAGTCACTATAACAGTATAATAGAATAAGTAATTGATAAGAACTGTGTCCAGTAATTGAGAACTTGTAAGAACTACTCTACTTTAAACGAGATCCAGTGGAAGCACTGAACACCAAAGACTAAAGACCATGAAAATTAAATTAATTTAATTAATTAATTCCTAGACGTTGGTAGCATACACAATACTCAATTAATTAAATTATTATAATCTAACTTATTTTTTTTAGGAACCCAATCTTATCACACATTACTAACTCACACTAATATAATATAACACATATACATCGTCGCGCACATACACACACCCTCACCCTCTTTCACACATAGGTACACAAAACACACCCCCACACAGTTATTTCACATACCCTCCCTGTTGGTATAATGTTTATAAGCTTTTGTTTTTTTTCCCTATTATATTGAGCCACAGTTCCAACCTGTTTCAATTAACTACTTATGTATTTTTTTTCTATGTAACACGTGGATAGCTATAATTGGCCTCTGAATGTGTATTACTAACAACCATATAATGTAAATAATTAGACTAAGGCTGTTCCCAAATAAAATAAAATAAAAAAATAAAATTGAAAAAATAAAGAGAAAAAAGTTGTAAGGACTAATGTCTCTTTTAAATCCAAATCCCATACCTTTACAAGGTTTAAATAGGTACATAGAATAGAAGTGAAAATCACAAGAAAACAATAAACACGAACATACAGATCACCATCCAACTTGATGCTTAGTTCTGTGGGCAGCAAGCATTAGTCCTCTACACGGGCCGCACTGTTTAATTTAGTTTCAAACTTTTAATTAAAAACAAAACATTTTATACTGTATAAAATTACAATCTACGCCGCCTAAATGCGTCGTCCATGTCAGGTAGACGCTGGCGTCAGGTTACAAGATACGGAGGGACTGCAGAGCGGTACCTACCTACTTAATTAGGAAACTCTACACCAAGTGTCCCTGTCACCAAGTGTGTGTTTATGCACAAATATTTGATGGTTACAACATAACAAATCACACACACAACAGCCGCGCAACTCACTTCGAAGTTAAGGTAAAATCATCGCAAGATAAAGATTTTTCCATGAATTCGAATCCGTAGAGAATCTGTAAAATCCTTTTCAGGACAACGCGTGACTTATACCGAGCGTCACGGGTTCAAATCTCGGCTTGGGCTCTAAGCCACTGATTCTCACTTTATCAGTTTGAATTCATGTTTGGACCATAGATAATCGATATCACGTGGTATACAGATTCGCCCCCTATTGCTTGGGACGAGGACTGAGTGTATATACCATACACCTCTGCCTACCCCTTTAGGGATATAGATGTGATGCTGTATTAAACTGTTAGGTGTTATTGTTAGATTCGCATTATTTGTGGTTGTCTTTTTATTAAAATTTTTGTATATTCTGTTTGTGTGCAATATAAATCAAATCAGTATGATTTGCAATAGAAATGTTATTTTCTTGACTGAATAATAAACGCCTTCATGCACAATGTTGGCTTCTTTCTGAACGCTCTTTTTCCGCAATATCATATATATTTCCTTGTAACCTTATAAAGTTCAATACGATACCATACAATGCTCTTTTGCACGCTAACAAAATGTACGGCATACTTAAGACTACACTTTACTACAAAAGACCCTGTTGCTGCTATACTAGCTCATGTATACAGTAGTGTAAGTACCTAACTAATGAAAGAAAAACATTTTGTATAAAAAGGAACTTTTAATATTTTCTTTCTTTACATTTCCTTAGTTAATTATAATCTAGGATTTAATATCTAGGAGTCAGAACACGTTTTAACTTTGAAGGTTGCGGATTCAATTTAAGGAAATAAGTAGTCACTATGGTTCTGTAGCACACCAGTTTACTTCTCAATCGAGGAGCGCCCCGGTTCGAACCCTTCGAACTCCGATACCGGACTTCCACCAATGAGTTATTAATTTATCAGTAATCAGAATCAGAATTCGTAATTATCATGGGTAAACTTATTTTAATATTTTTGAATCTACTTACGTAATTTCGCAAGGTGTTATGGCTGAGAAGAAATGAGGAACACATTTAAGGTGGACGAAGCGTTTTTATATAAAGTAGCTTCACATGAGCTTTAAATTTATTTTCTGATAAATTCAAAATATTATCTGGTATTTTATTTTAAAAACGTATACGTAACCCCAATAACGATGAATTTATTTAATTAATCTAGAATTTTGAATTATAAGTATGCCTTTCCCAGTATGAGCAACTGTCTCCTCAATGTTGAGGAGAGAATATTAAGTGCAGTTGTCACTAACACAATTGGCTCGCCCCTTATAGACGGCGATACGACTCGCCACCTATCACGTTGGTCTAACAGAAACCTCGGTGAGGTGTGGGCACTTAGTTCATCTTAAACTTACCCCTATTGGGATTATAGTATTTAAAAGAATATTTTTAATAACGAACCCTTTACTTTGCCTACTTAAATAATCTAAATTTGTTTGATCCCAAATTGAGAAACATCATGAGGGAATCAGGAAACCCTTTCGTGAGTGACAGCGGCACGGAAGCTTGTGACTCTACCTGTAGTTAGGCGAGGTTTTCCCTACGGATCAAAAAGTCAGATGCCAGTTAATTTGGATATAATACAAGATGTTATTGACACGAGGGGGATGATTCAGCTATCATCCTGAGTTAATATCTTCGCAAAATTCATTTAAGTCTTTTTATATACTACTTACTCAGAACCATTAGCTGAATCATCCCCCTAAGTATTCAGATGGTATCATTAACACGCTATATAAGGAAGATCGTAGCTCAAAACAACAAAAGGTTGACTTAAAATTGCAAACATCCTGATCAGTTGGACAGAAACTATATAGAAAGGACCACAAACGCGAAGCGAACAGTCATGTTATCAACACTCGAACCGGCCTTTGTTGTGGGGTTTAATTACAGTTCAACACGTGGTGTGGTGGCGAGGACAACCGGTAGACATAGGTAGTCGAATAATGTATAGGTAACTTCGTAGAAATGCGCGTGGTTCAGTGATTTAGTTTCCGCATTTACTCGCACAATGATTACAAACTATACTTAACTGCTTCTAGTCCAAATAAAAATTACAATTTAAAAAAATACATTCTCTAGCGGTTGTCTTAATGCTATTACGTTTTCATTTCATGTTATACGTAGGTAAATTAAACAAATGATTGAAGGGACTTCAGAAAACAACTACAGTTGCTAGGAAAGTTCTAAATAAATATGGTAATCTGTAGGTCCATCTTCAACATGATGGTGGACCTACCAATAAAACAACATCAACACACAAACAAACAATAATAAATGTTTTTAATAATATGTGTGTTGATACAACTGTAGTTGGATGGAATGTACTTGTTTATGTATTTTTATTTAATAAATAATTATGTTTACACACAAACATCTAAATATCGTGCGGGAACCTACATTCCCGAGGAATGCATTTTCGGAGGTATGTTACCTAACCTGTATTGGGCTGGTTTTCCCTTCGCGAGTTGGACGGTCAGGCAGGCAGTCGCTTCTGTAAGAAACCGGACCTGTCAAATCTTCAAGTTAGGTAAATGGACCCTGTGAGAAATGGGACAATGCTAGGGAGATGAGTCCGAATCCAACAGAGAAATTAATAATTAACTATTAATTAACTATATAATTAAATAATTAACTAAGTGAAAATATCTAACATAATATAACATAAGCCTATATACATCCCACTGCTGGGCACAGGCCTGCTCAATCAACTGGATAATTATCGAGCATACACCACGTTGCTCAATTATACGTGGTTGGCTACTACATGTGAGACGTCATTCCCTTGCAATAACAGCATCATGGGAATCTGCCTTCACTAACCTAGAGAAACAAACCTTTTGCTTCATACCGTCGCCTTAGACCAAGCGCGCACTATGAGTTTTTTGCCGCGCGGCAGAAAAGAGCAACGGCATAATGTCGCATTGTAATACTGCGCCGCTGCGGTGGCTCTGCCGTCAAGTGCGCGCAATACAATTTACAGTATTACAGTGCGACATTACGCCGCTGCTTGCGACATTATGCCACTGTTTTTTTCTGCCGCGCGGCGAAAAACTGGCCTTATGATGTAAAACTACGTAACCGCCTTCTAAATTTCATTCAAAATAAAAATTTAGGCAACGATTTTACATAGGATTTGAAACTACGTAGTTTATCTACAAAAAGGTTTTCGAACAAAAATCACACCCGAATGTGATTTTTCAAAAAGGCGCTTACCTGCGACGAGGCCCTTTGTTTGAAAAGCACAAAAATAATTAAATGTTTTAAGCAGAATATCTACCTACAGACGCGTATATCTTCTTCTCTTCTTCTGTCGTGTGGGTTGTGCGGCGGATTACCAACCTCATCAACCCTGATGTCAGGGTTACTATTGAGCCTGCAAAGGCCCCTGACATGACTCATGTAACGACTACATCAGCCAACCGGGGCCAACTTTTAACGTGCCTTCCGAAGCACGGATCGTCTTACTTTCGGACAATCAGGTGATCAGCATGTAATGTCCTAACCAAACTAGGGATCACAAAGTGACTTTTTGTGATATGTTCCGACCGGGATTCGAACCCAGGACCTCCGCAACGTGAGCCTAACACTCAACCACTGGAACACGGAGACGTTTATATAATTAGTAGGTACCTATATTCCGAAAGCTTAGCATTGACAATGTGCGGGAATTGTGTGTCGTGGTTTGATGTGCTAATGTGAGCCCCGTCACCGAACACAGCACGAATCACAGGGCCGGAATAGAGGGAAAAGTGACCACACATTTTTACTATTCTCAAACTACCCAACACATAACATAAGCTCACATCTATATCCCAATTGGAGTCAGAGGTTCATCCATCGCAAAATGAAGTACTCGTACTCACACCTCACCGAGCTTTCTGTTAGACCAATGTGTCTATAGCGGTCGAGCTATGTTAGTGAAAGTTACATCTAAGATAAATTAATAACTCTTTGGTGCAAGTTCGGTACCGGGCTTTGCTTGCTTGCTTCTCAAACCTAAATGTAATAATAAGTGTCGACGTCCCAAAAAAAATGTCCACTTAGATAATTCCATAACCCTCTTAAATAATGTCCCGAAATTTTGTGTAAACCGAGGCCATCCCCTTTTGTGCACGAAATATTAAATTCCATATAAGGCAAATCTACAATAAAATATAAGACATACATAAATAGCTTATACAGATATGTCCCACTGCTGGGCACAAATTAACTGAAGGGGATATAGAGTAGACAACTGAACGCGGTTATAACATGGACCCGCGTAGACACTGCCCCGCGCTGCTTCTTACCTGATTATGTCGACCACCAACCGTCCATAACCATCTTTTTATTTGTTACACTCAAAATTTTTTAAATGTTGCCTACCACGTTAGCCTTAATTGCATCAACCTTAGTTCTTTCGATAAATAAACAGTTCAACAACATACTTTGGGCCAGTCTCAGTGGTCGCGTTTCAAAAATCTTATTTTCAATTCAATTCAAAATCATTTATTTCGGACAATACGAGTACTTAATACATCCATAATTTGTTATTAACAATGTACTTACTTGCTGGGTTAGTTAACAATCAAATTAAATATTAAAAGTGTTAGTAACAATGGAACTTAGTTCTATGTTAGTAGTAGGATAACTTATACATACATACATAAACTCACGCCTATTTCCCACCGGGGTAAGCAGAGACTATATAATTCCATTTGATTCGATCCTGACACACTTCTCTTGCAATAACTTATAACAACAACTTATATAAATGTTATTATCGTTAACCTCATGCCACACTGGCGGCGCTGGCACCGCCGCCGGGTCTGGTAACATTCACGCCCGGCGGGCGAAGCGTTTGATGTCAATTGTTTGATGTGACATTGTTGCCTACGAAATAATAGCGTGCGTTTCAATTAAACTACCGTCAATACTCACACGCTCACACGTTTAGTTTTAAACCGATCAAAAGGCGAAAATGTTAATAATGTGCATTAACGCCCTCGAAGTAATTGTAATTGTTCTTGCTGAATATGAACTTTATGTTGGTGATATCAGAAAGATCATACGGCATCAGAAGTTTATTACATGCGTTTATTTATGAGAACATTATGATGTAACCTACTGAAAACTAGGATTTTCATTGGCATACGAATCAGTAGCCGATAATAATTCAGATTGCAAATAAAGGTACTCTCGTTTATTTATTGGGATGCAACTCATAACCATGCTATTTTTTATACGTACACAACTTTCATACGTAGATAGAGTTTGACGGCGGGTCACCTGCTTCTCGTCAGAAAAGTTTCACCAATTAATGTCAAAACATGATAGCATGATTAATATTATCTTATTTAGCGTATTCGAACCCACTGCTGGGCAAAGGCCTCCCCTTGATTTTTCCACTCCTCTCGACTTTGCGCGATCGCATTGAGGTCGTCACACCATCTTTTACGCGGTCTTCCTCGGCTTCTATGCCCGCCCTAAGGTATCCAGTGAGTAACGACTCGTGCCCATCGCTCCGGATGCATCCGACAAACGTGTCCGGCCCAGTCCCACTTCAGTTTGGCGGACTTTTTCCCCACATCAGTAATACCTGTTTTAGAGCATGATTAATGTGTAACATTATTTTTATACACATAAACTCACGCCCACAATCCCCAATAGGGAGGGCAGAGCCACAAGCAATCAATGACAACTTGCAGTCACTGTTGATACGAACTCCTAAGATGTTATTGTTATCGCCCATAACAATAGTCCGATCTGTTAAAAGGACACAATTTATTTAACATACATAAACTGCCTATATACGTCCCACTGCTGGGCACAGGCCTCCCCTCAATCAACCGGAGGGGGTATGGAGCATACTCCACCACGCTGCTCCACTGCGGGTTGGTGGAGCTCAATTTATTTACAATTTATTTATATTTTTATAATATTCCGGAAAAAACAATGCAGGTAGGTAGTAAAAGTACAAGTATAATATAGTACCTATCTAATATAAAATATTTAGCTGGAAGTTACTATTAGATAGAATCTAGAAGCTAAAAAGCAGTAGGTAACTCGAGAGAGCGCAGTAATGCAGGTAGTTGGGTTTGTTCGCAATTTTCCGCCCCGACGCCTCAGACTTTGGAACCCGAAGCACGATTCTAGTACCGATAGTAGTACACACTAGTACCCTTACACGTATTACATTTCACGTTTTTTTATAGTTAAGGGATAGAATGAGGAATAACGTACGTACAGAACGGCAACTTTCCACTCTCCACCAGCGGCTGAGCTAGGTTTACCCCCATAATTAGTTTATTTGGAATTAGTTTATTCGCAATTGTCTATTGGAAACAGTCAAGATATTTAATCAAGGTTTATTTTCAAATTGATGTTTCTTTACGTTCGACCATAATCTCGAGCTCATTGAATATATGCATGGCTAAAGGTCTCATTTAGGCAAAAAATCATTTTCTGTAACTTCTGCTACTTACATCTTGTCTGTCTGATAATTCTTTAGCTTTAAATACCTACATAAGATTGGGATTAATCCTATTATTTGACTTCTCCAAGAAACGTCCAACCACTTTTATATTTTAACCCGTTTGTCTGTTTTGTATGTAATCAACTTTTCTTTATGTTTTTTGTTTCTGTGTACAATAAACGGTTGAAAAATAAATAAATAAGCCTAAAACTCAAAAGCAACACTGGTGGCTCTTCAAAGGAATGTCGCCAAGGTTCAAACTTGTACCACCGGAATAAACAACTTTCAGACAAATTTAGGAGGTGTTTAAGGCCTAAAATATGATGAACCATGTTCACAGATTAATAATATTAGTCCATCATTATTGTAGATAGCATTTTGTTTATCAAACGTTAAATTTTCCACAATACTATCAGTACGAGAATTGTATGTGAGATGCACCAACTCAGGTCGCTATATGAAGCACGGTTAGATTTATTATGACGGGTTTCCTGCACTTTTTAACGTCGGCTTTTTGGGAAATTGTATTCCTAGAAGTTATGTCTTGTACTTATTTTTACAAGGGACTTTGTAGCTTGTGTAGTGTACGAATTAGTTACATAGGTAGTGTTTCGGGGTGACTATGTTCTTGTTTGTCACCGGATTGCTTACCGAATTTGCACCAGTGAGTTAATAATTTATATCTTTTTCTACTCCTCTACTTTAATCTGGCATTTAAATAACCAAAAAGTCTAATATAAGTACATACATAATTAAACTCTTTGAAAAAGTGTACGCTCTATGGCCTATAAAAGCATTGTTTACAAAGTGTAACTGTACTATAATGTCGCCAAAAAAGCATTGTTGTTGTTTTTTTTTTTGACCTGGAAACTGGCACCTTTACTTTGTTTGGTGCCATAGATATACTATAAAAAAAAAGTATACATTTGCCGCCATTTTCCCGCGCGTTGGATAATAAATTGGAAAATTTTTGTGTTTCGTTTAAAATTACGTCGTCGTAGAAAAAGTATTGTATGCACCGTTGTATAACTAGGTCAAAAAATGCTCGTGGCGTCTCTTATTGCGATGTTCGCCAAGGCTCACATCGCAACTCACGCCACTCGCATTTTTTGACCCTTCTTATACAACTGTTGCATAAAATACTATTAGTGCATTTTTCTCTAACACTGTTGGCTCGACCAATTGTAGACGATACGGCTCTCCACATACTTACCACGATGGTCTAACAGAAATCTCAGGTGAAGTGTGGGTGCTCAGTTCATCTTGCAATGGATGTACCTCTGAATTGATCGTGAGCTTATGGTCGTGTATTTTGTTGGACGAAGCTGAATTGATCTCTCATGTCACATCACTAATTATCACGTTTGACTGTTCTACTGAAGTCATTTCTCTCTAGGTAGGTATACCTAATGGTTTATTGTAGGTAACTTTCCGTATCTTACGTAGATTCTTCAGTAAGCACAGAAAAAAAAATATTAACTAACACAAAATATATCTTGATAACACTAACTTAATTCAACATCTCCCTAGCATTATCCCGTTTTTCACAGGACCCGCTTACCAAATCTGAATATTTGACAGGTCCAGTTTTTTACAGAAGTGACTGCCTGTCTGACCTTCCAACCCGCGAAGGAAAAACCCAATACAGGTTAGGTCATATACCTCCGAAAATGCATTTCTCGGGAATGTGGGTTTCCTCACGATGTTTTCCTTAAATGCTGAGCACGTGATAATCATTGGTCATCATTGATTTAGACCTGCGCTGGATTCGAACCTGCGACCTCAAAGTGAGAGGCAAGCCATCTACTAATTGGGCTATCACGGCTTGACAGACACACGCATGACACTAACTTAATTATCGAGCAATTCCCTTTTAATTTAGGTAACACCAGACAATCTATTGTGTTTAGTTATTATCACGTGTTGAACGCGGCAAAAATCTCAAACGTAATCTTCCTCCGAAAGGTCTTTGTTCGGATTTCCTCGAAAAAATATTTCCCTAAAATTAATTAGGCATATCACATCGTCGTACAATGTCTAAAATAATTAGTATGAGTTTACTTGTATTGTTAATTTCATAATCCCTTAAATATTTGCACGAGGCGTGTTAAAGTTGAATACACGTGTTCATAATTATTTGCTAATAATGCTGGACTGTCTGAAAATGAATGTAAAATACAGGGTGTTAGTAACATCGTAACAAATACTGACAGGGATAATTCAGACTATGATTGGGGATGATTTAGACCACGATTCTGAGTTGATATCGAGTCAGAAATCAGAATCATTTATTTAACATAATTATCATGAATAAACTTGTTGAAGGTCAATATAACATTTTTGAATTTACGTCATTTCGCAAGGTGTTATGGCTGTCAAATCGTCTGAAACAGACGTATAAGGCCAATGATGATGATGATGATGATATGGCTGAGGAGGAGAAATGACAAGAAACTGCAACAGCAACACATCTTTTAAAAGCCAATGATACATTACAAGTTATTTAATAACTAGAGACCGAGGGTTTAAGGCCCGATCTCCCTATTCATCCATAGGGAAGGCCCGTGCCCCAGCAGTGGGGACGTTAATGGGCTGATGACGATGACGAATAACTAGAGGAACACATTCAATAGAGTAGAATTGATAAGTCTGCTGGAAAAGATTTCTACTAGAAATAAGCTGAACCGTTTGTCTGACTTGTGTTAGTCGAATTGTCTTTATATCCTCGTGTACAATAAATTGTTAAATAAAATAGTAAGTTAATAAATGGTGGACTATTATTATGGGCGATGGACTTTTGAACTTGCGATGGAGATCGCCTGTTCGTCATATCCATCTTAGAACTTAGTTTTAATTTTATTTTATTTTGAACAACAGACAGTCATAATACAGCATTTGTATCTTATAAAAAGTAATAAGTGAAGACAATGAGTGCCCACAATTTCTTAAATAACAACGTTATGGTAAGATCAGATTAAGACGTCTAAGAACAATAAAGATATTGATTTGTTCGACAAAATACTATTCGCCTCAGCCTACCCGCTAGGGGAGACAGGCACTATACTATGCTATATAATTGGTTCGCCCTTCTTATATGCAATTGTAGTTGCAACTTATAGTGCAAGTTCTCTTCTGTGGCTTGGCCATTACGATACGTGAGTTTATTTATATAAGTACATACTGAATAACAAATTTTCGTTTTATACATTTATTTTTTTAAATTGCCGTTTACCGATTACGCCGTTCTGCCCTTTAGCGAACATACGTGGGATTCAACTACTTCTTCTCTTGTGTCAGGGTCACTACTGAGCCGCCAAAGTCTGACATGACTCACGTAACGACTACAGGCTTTCTCAAGTACTTAAATAAATATAATATATAACCCGTAACGTTCTCCCGAAGCATGGATCATAGTACTTTCGGACATAAAGTGATTTTAGTGATATTTCCCCACCGGGATTCGAACCCGGGACCTCCGGATTGCGAACCCAGCGCTCAACCACATAACCACAGAGGCAGTTAATGCAACTACTGCAAATTGAGAATATAAATAATAAACTCTTCCATTCTTAGCCGAGAAGAGAAGACAAAGTGGCGAGTGCCGTGATTCTAGGATTCTCTCTTATTTTAATTTCGCCCCTCGGTTGGTCAAACATTTGTTTAAAAGACAAATGCGCTAGTAAAGGTATGTTTGTGTGTATTTATGTTTATACATGCTTCCTCATGTGCCGTTAGTGCTGGTATTATAAATTATTATATCTATAATATAATAAAGTAATACATGTTTGTCACTGAACTCCTCCTAAACTGCTGGACCAATTTAGATGATTTTTCTGATGATTTAGAATGATAAATTATAGGTACGTCTCTCGCCAAGCATTTCTCAGTTATGAAACTACTTATTATGATTCCTAAAAAACTCAACTCAAGATTCGTAAACCATATTTCCGAGGTCAACAGTTCATTACAATTTCACAGAAAGCTATCATAAAATCTCAGTACACTGGAGCAGAAATTACATAAAGTTGCAACAGCAAGCTTTTTCTAAGTACTTATTTTTTGCATGAAACTTTCGAAGTAGGTAGTATCTAAATCATAATTTCACGAGTAGGTAGCTAAGTTTTGTAAGGCTCTCGGGATGCAACCACGCTAACTTATGCATTGCATACTGGCTGCACTGTTTAATACACAGGGGGTTCTTACAATGATGTATTTTCATTCTCAACCAACGTTTAAAGAAAAGAAAAAATGTAAACACACATCATCATCCTCCTGCCCCTAGATAACCCTCTCAACCCTCTCGCTCAGCATGTAAATATTTCACCTTCCACACACATATCCTTCTTCACACAATTCATCCACACTTTCTTGGGTTATCCCCTACCCCTACATCTATCCGCATTCATAGTCATCACTCTCTTCATCACTACATAGTATAAAACAAAGTCGCTTTTTCTGTCCCTATATCCATATGTTATCTGCGAGGAACTATAATTGGCTTTCTGTTTTTACCATAAGTTGCTACTAAATTAATTATAGCTGTTGTTTCTCCGAACATTAAATAAATAAATAAATAAGTAGGTACGCTTAAATCTTTAAAACTACGCAACGGATTTTGATGCGGTTTTTTTTTAATAGATAGAGTGATTTAAGAGGAAGGTTTATATCTATAATAACATCCATGAAATAGTGGAGAAATACTGTTTTTTATAAGGTTTTTAATGTGATTTCGTAAATAATTTCGTTTTTTCCTCAGCATAAGCCGACGCCAGGGCGGGTCGTCAGTACCTCTATATTTTGCTGTTCTTAAAATTATGGAAACATGACCGCCTTACGTGGTATACATAAATTCAGTTATTACTGTAACTTCGCCAGCTTTACCTACCCCCGAAGGGATTTGTAGTAAAACAAAGTGATCACCCGTCTACTATAATACCTAAGCGATCATAAAGTATAAAATACTGAATTAAGAGAACATTTGAATCTCCTTAAAACGCCTCCATTCATCTCAAATGTTTATAATAATTAATTAACTGCCAACTCCCAAGCTCAAGATTGTCACTGCTTGCGTATTTATTTTATATAGTAGATACTTACTACAATATCAGTAACTAGATTTCTAGGCCATATTTCTAGGATGGATTTTTAGGCCGCCATTTGCCATGTACTTAGTTAAGTCTTTTTGTAATTATTAATTTTTTATTTTGGTGCAATAAAGTGTATTTGTATTGTATTGTATTATTATTATTATTCTATCCTGGAAAAAAATGATCAACCCTCCGCAGGCTGTTCTTTAATTTCAAAATCCAACCTTCTTTTATAAAGGTAATAAATAATGTGAGCTTTATTATCTGTTGGTGACTAGCTTCCCCCTTCTTCTCTCGAGTGAGTTGTGAGATCGAAGATCGACATCGTAGATATAATTTACAAAACAAGGCGTAGTGACAGATATGAAGTCGTCTCTTCTACCGTGTGGTAGATTACCAACCTCATCAACCCTGGTATCAGGATTATTATTGAGCCGCCAAAGGCCCCTGTCATAACTCATGTAACGACTACATACTTACTTAAGTAAATAATAATCGGGATCGACTGGCTTATGAGCCTTCCCAAACATGGAAAGATCTTTTTTTTTCGGACATTCACGTGATCTCAGCAAGTAATGTCCTGAATAAACCAGCGACAGTCTCTCTGTTTTTTGTTAGACGTCTCCCCGCTGGGAATCGAACCAGGGTCCTCTAGATCGTGAGCCCTACGCTGAATCACTGGACCACGCAGGCCGTTTAAGCTTCCCCTTATTCAACCGGAAGAAGTATGGAATACAATTAACTACGCTATTCCATTGCAAACACTATCTTTGGGCTAGCAAGAAACTTTTTAGCCAGAGTTTTTAATCCGCTCAATATAGAAAATAGGTACTCTAGTACTTATAATACCTACACTTTAGTAGACTAAAATTCACCACTGAAATACAATTTTATTCAGCGGATAGTCATTATATTGAAAATGAGCAAATGACTTTAACATTTAGGTACTCAGTGGTATATTACAAATAATTACGCACACATCACAAATTGACACGTTCCGGGACAGAGCGTGAGCAGAGAGGCTGAAATCACTTCAAATTGTCACATTACGTGTTATTTTGTTTATTGGCGTCCGAAGGACGTAATATACGATCCCGACGACCCGATTACTCTAGTCGTAGAAGCAGGCAATCAGCTCGCGACACCAAACACTTCAGGACCCCGATACCGACCCCGCCGGCGTGGTCGACGATTTTCCTCAATCAGCGCTTATCGCTATCGACCCGCTAGGGTCGATTAATTCTTTCAAATATTTTTCCTCTCAGACGGCTCCCGAAGCCGAGGTTCGCGCCTAACTGGGCACCCTCAGGCCTGTTGTCGTAAACGTTGTACCGGGTGAGAGCCTTCAGCGCTCTCCATTTGCCATTTGCGGCAAATCTACAATAAGTCACGTCAAAAAAAATGTGATTTTGCTCAGTGTAATTTTGCAAAAAGGCGCTTACATGGTATACTAGGGAAAACCGCAAGGCAAGGGACACAAGGCAAGGTCAGGGACGATATCAAACTGGTATAGTAAGTGTCTTCACACTCTATCCCAGAACGTGTTAATTATTTAATATACTTACTATATTCTGCACTTTAGAAATGTTTGTATTGCATTTAGGAATAAATCTTAGAAGTGGGCAATGTACCTACATACCAATAACCCAAGTAATAAGTAAATGTATTTTTATTTTAGCACTCAATTTCACGACGCACTTACAAAATATAAGAAAGATTGCCAAAATCTCCGGAAATACGAGTAAAGTCCTTGTAAAATTAAATTTAGAACACGCTATCGCAATTAAGTAGTTTTAGATGCTTTGTTGGACGAATAATTATAATTATGAATTACTTAGCAAAGTGTTCTAGTAAAATATCGTTCGCTAAGCGGGTCTCAATATTTAATTATTCCATAATTTGAGCTCGATCGCAGCCGTCCACGGCAGGCCTCCGCTAATCATCTCAATGGAGGCACGACGGGTCTAAATGGATTTATAGCCAGATATATAGCCAGAGTGGTTCGAACAGCTTTATAAGAGAATGTAGTGACAGCCGCGCGACTTCGACGGAACTCGCTTTTATCATACCCACTGTCAGCTTAAGATTCGACTTAGCAAACTTTCACATCTGTCAAACCCTGTCCGAATATTGGTTATTGGGATTTTATCTTAATTTACAATTTTCATTTCTCCTCTCTTTTCTCTCTTTTCAGGGTCCTCTGGATCGTGAGCCCAACGCTGAATCACTGGACCACGCAGACCGTTAAAGCTTCCCCTTATTCAATCGGAAATTAATATTTTAACTTTGGCATCACAATATATCTTTGAAAACTTAATATATGTAAAAAAACATATAGGATTATTTGCAAAAAATAGCGATCGGCACATTGTTAATACCCGGAATAAAATTTAAACTTGCTTTACAAGTCAGTCGATTACATAAGATTACTAAATCTTTTAAGGGGCAATGTATACGTTTTTACAATAAGATTCCCAATGACATTCAGAATTTGCCTTTCAACTGCTTTAAGACAGTAGTTAAACAAAAACTTTACAAAAAAGGTTATTATAAAGTTAGTGATTATTTAGAAGATATGAATGCATGGGATTAACTGTCTGAGAACTGATATTAGGCAGCGAAATTACTCAATTGTATATCAATATTTTATGTTTATTTTTATTTTTTTTTAAAGAACGTCTAGGGCCCTGTGCCGAGGTTTTTCTTGCAGCTTGTTTTCCCCGGCTATACAGGTTGTGAGAAGCTGCAGTAGTTTTAGGCGGATGAGACGTTCGTTATGTAAAAATTGACGATTCAAAGTGTAACTATGTTACCTACTGAATAAAGATATTTTTGAATTTGAATTTGAATTGAATTTGAAGAACCCTGGTGTCAGGGTTACTATTGAGCATCCAAAGGCCCCTGACATGACTCATGTAACGACTGCTTACTTACATCAGTAAGTACTAACCGGTACCAACGGCTTAACGTGCCTTCAGAAGCACGGAACATCTTACTTTCGGACAATCAAGTGATAAGCCTGTAATGTCGTAACTAAACTAGGGATCACAAAGTAGTTTTTGTGATATTTCCCCACCGGGATTCGAACCCGGGACCTCCGGATCGTGAGCCTAACGCTCAACCACTGGACTACGGAGGCCGTTACTATTATCATTATTTATTTATTTATGAAATCTTAATACTAAATGTAGAATTTACCAATGCCCTGCAAAACTGTCTTTGTCTGCAGGAAAGAGTCTCTAGTAATAACATTATAATCTGCACGAGCAAAGCGAAGCGCAAGGGCAGGCCTTACTTATATCTAATAGTAATTTGTATGTATATACATTTTTTAACTAATTTAACAATTAGTAGCATGAATTACCCAGGACACGAGTCTAAAAGGTATTGCTTAAGTATTTTTTAATTTACTTTTGTTTGTTTCGAATACCATATATTGGCTAAAGTAAGTACCTAAGAAAATAATAAGTTACTAAGGAACCTTAGAAAGGTGAAAAGTTAAAGTGGTTTGTCCAAAACCAAACAAGAAAGACGTTTAAATTAACTTCCTTAATCGCCTGTCAACTTACATAAAGACAACAAATAAAATAAGTCATCATTCTCCTACCCGTCTCACTCTAAGTGGGCCATAAGTGTTATAATTAATTTGGTAATATATTTGTTATTTAAACTTGATGATAGTACATTACATAGAGTCGATTTCAGTTCACCGCCTTATCTGACTTTTTAAAATAACACTAATTTAATTTATTGTCATATAAAAATGTGGTAGGTATATGGAAGTGATGCTTATAGCGCTCAGCACATTTAGTCGTATTGTGACGTATAATAATAATTACATAAGGTACTTACAAATAATTACAAATATACTTATCTATATGTATAAAAATCTAAGTTATGTCGGGACTTACTTTCGCAAGGTGCCTACTGAACTCTAAAAGTTATCGACCTAAATCATTACGTCCATGATTCTGGAAAACAATTCAACAGTATTAAGACCCGCTGCGCTTCGAACCCTGCCCGACCTAGGAATGAAAGACGTACCTATGTAATCTATGCCGAGCCATAGCGTTAAAAAACAATAATTTAAAATGTTCTTTATAAAAATCAGAGAAAATTTATTTACACCATAAACAAAACAGTTATATAACAAAAATATTAGAAAAATATGAAACAAAACAAATAAAATTAAAATAAAACTAAAACAAATAAACAGAAAATAAAATAAATTATGTACAATTAACACTTAAACTAAATTATATTAATTAAGAAGCCCGCCTCGAATCGTACCTGGTGCAAATGTACCCATAATGCTGGCTGCGTTTCCGCGTTGTACAGCCAGCGATATGCGTTGCACCAGATACGATTCTGAGCGGGGATCCGCTCCACTATTTCTGAGGCGCCGCCCCAACTCGCGCACAAAGCTCCTGGCTTCAGCGCACCATACCCCACTCACCTCCACCGCGAAGGGAATGAAAATATATGGCCCTTCAAGAGCCTTATACTTAGCCCGTTTTTGTAAAGCGGCCCATTCAGCAGCAGAACCAGCCATCCGGGTTGTTCGGGGCAAGTGAGAGGCCGCGTAAGTGCTGACGCATGTGGCGTCCCACACTAAACAGCGACCCTTCTCCCAAGGTGTAAGAGTTAGCCCATCTGGTCGCTTGCCGTCAGAGCGACACAAACCAGGGGGCTCGAGTGAGCTCGGTATGCCGGCCGACACCAAGGCGCGGCGGATAATATCATTGAGCATGTGGTGTCGAGGAAAACGACCCGCTGACTTGCCACAGCTCAAACCGTGATAGCCTCTGGCATCTACCGGTGCTCCACAGATGCAGTTGTGCGGTTCACAAACGCTGCATCCGAGTCTGAGTGCCACAGCGACCCTAAGTGATCCATCATCGAGGGCAGTACCTAAGTGAGGCGAGGGGAGAGCAAGAAGCCATGCACCTGACTCCCGGCAAGATGCCGCCTTAAGGCGAGCGATGTCCACTCCAGAGGCTACTTCTAGTAGCTCAGCAACTCGGATTTCGCAAAGCTGCTCATCCCACCATCGCTGCATACTCGGGTTCTCCGGGCGATCAGTGGCCGGGCTCACAAGAGACCAGGCGTCCAAAGCTTCCCCTACATATGGAATGTCGAAAGTGTCACCCTGCACGTTAAGTAATTTAGTAACTAATTCGACAACCCCATGAGAAGAAGCCAAGAAAGCCGAAACACCTGTATCCCGTACACGCCTAACACCCAGTCCCCCATGTCGAACAGGCAGTGACGCTTGCAACCATTGTGCCTCGTCAAGGTGTACATTGAGGATGGTCTCCAGCGTGTCCTTAATGTCATTGTCTATCTGAGTAACCTCTTCTGGAAAAAGCCACGTTGGAGAGGTTCTCATTAAATACACCAGTTTGGGCATAGATAAACAGCTTTGGAAGAGTGTGAGAGAAACGTGGGCTGGTAAATGGCGCAGATGCTGACGCGCTTGAGCAAGAATCTTCCGCTTGTTTTGTAAAGAAGCCGGTATCGCATCCTGGAATATTGGCGAACCCAACAGTGAAAATGACTGTTGGTCTAAAATTTTCATGTCCGGCAGAATGTTTAAGAAATCTGGGATGGAATCTCTAGCCGTATGTCCGCATGGGTTATGGTCTAGATTAAAGCCAATAACAATAAAAAAATGTAGCCCGTGCGAAGAGCAGGTGAACTTGTTACACATAATTTCGTTCAATATTAATTTGCATTTACCGGCTATGGCCGAATTGGGCTCATAACCATTTACCCGGCACCCGAAAAGATGGTTCTCATGCTCATTATGTCACATAGAAGCGTTTTAATTTTTAACCAGCTTTCCTCATCCGCTTGGACCTAATACAAACTTTTATGCCCTTGTTTAACCCTTTGAGGGTTGTTTTTCGAAAATCCCTTCTTAGTGCTCAATTACGTCACGTCACTTATCTAAGTCACTTTCGTGCTAAATTTCATACTTCCAAAGCCAGTGGTTTCGGCTATGCGTTGATCAATCACCATAAAGCAAGACCCTCCGTGACTGTGGAAATGAGTTCAGTTTCTTCTTTTATTGATATATAATAATAGGTAGATAAATATTGCCATTTTAAGGAGCTGTATAAAATTATAAAATCTTTCGGCTATGTGTAAAAATAAGTATAAGTACTAACACACAGTAATAGAAGGAATACAGCGCCTAGATACGTAGATACTTGAACATTTTCTCATTCTTCTTCAATTGCGAAAACGTTAAAACGTAAAAAATGCAACAATAAAAGAAACATAAAAACTATTTTTACTCAACAACCTGTGCCTGTGCCCAGCTGTGGGAAGTACGGTCACGAATATTATAATATATGTATACACTTGTATGTCACATTAACTTTTTTGACAAATTGAAATGAGTCTCACTAAATATCAAATATGTTAGTGCGACAGAGTCCTAAAGTGGGTATATTGCTCATGACTCATGACTCTCATGAGTCATCTGCAGGCTACTTAGGGGTCGCGTGCTACTTCATGTAGGTAGGTTACTACGTAATATCACAGAATACATTAGTATCTACCAATAATATTTATTATTATTATAAAATCTATTAACCAACTTAGTGGGAAGGTACCTACATTTGTTAAAATAAGCACAATATCCATATTATTATCATCATCTCTAACAAAAACTGAGCGCAGTTTATTCAGCGTCCTAGACTAAACTTTTTAAGAAACGCTCCGCTAGACAATAGGACGGTCACTGGACGCCACTCGGAACTATTTTACAAAGAAAATCGTATTTCAAACGCTTAGAGATAGAGTCTAAAATCCTTGGCAATAGACGAGAAACGATAGCCCTTGCGGAAATTTATATCTTTCGGGCCAGGAAAGAAGCGGGAATTTGTTTTGCAGACAGGCATAAACACACTTGTGATCCCTATCGAGGTAGATCTGCGAAGCCATACAATACCTACTAGAATACTTAAGACTATTATGCACTTGGTACTGAGGACCTACCCACTTGATCAATATCCATTATGATGGTTCATCAGCTTAGTGTGGTAACAACGTGATCAGCGCGTCGTTTACGTAGTAATATTACCTAATCTGTGGCGTCGTCGTAAGCGTGAACTCATGATCTGAACGTCCTGGGCTCGAATCCCGGTGGTAACATTATAACAAAAACCACTTTACCAACCCTAGTTTGGTGAGGACATAACAGGAGGCTGATCACCCGATCGATGGAAAGTAAAATGATCCGTGCTTTGGAAAGCACGTTAAGCATGTAAAACCCGGTTACTAAGTACTTACTGAATTACGTACTCGTTACATGAGCCGTGTCAGGGGGCTTTGACGGCTAACCCTAACGCAAGGGTTGCTGAGGTTGTCATCCACCTCACAACCCACAGGCGAAGAGAGATAGCAAAACAAACTCTCTTTACGCCCCTTTCCGCCCGCGAGTCCCGGCGCCGCAGCCTAATAAGCCGAGTATTGGAGGACGACAGAGGGCCCTCCTCCGAGCAGCGCCCGGCCTCTCGACCCAATGAAACGCTCAGCTAGCCGCACCAGCCCTACACACTGACTGCGCTTGGTACAGTGCTCTGTTACATGTTGCAGCAACTGCTTCTTAATAATGGGTAGGTAAGTTAAGAATAAAGTATAATTCCTATCAGGGTAGCTAGAGCTTTAAGTAGGAAGCAAACAACTAGTAGGCACACTTTTACTCCTAAAATATCCCCGAAAAGTTAGGCAGAGGTGTTTAATATACACACCCACTCCTCGCTAGCTATATTTAAGTCCCATGTAATACGTCGAGAGTCTATTGCCATTAATCGGACACAAATCCTAAAAACCTCATGATATCAATCATCAATGATCCAAACATGAATTCAAACTCTTGAAGACCAGTCTCGGTACCTAGGTACCATACTAATCATTAAGATCATAAGTTGTCAGCCCATATTAAAAAGAAACCTATTAGTACCTAATACTTTTAGTGTACCTATAGCCATACAGCAGACTACCAAAAATATGTTCGTTAGTTCCTTCCAACCAGAGCTAGAGACCAATCCATGGCCGATAAAGTGGTCAGGGCAACACAAGGCTATAATTACAAGGAAAAGCCACCAAATTTGGTCCTGGATCGCACCTACATTGCGGTAAAGCAAAACTGAGACGAAACTGACGTTGGTAGTTGGTGAAAGTTGGTAGTTGACTTAGATAATAAAATTATTAATTAATATTTGTAAGAAAAAAGGAGTGTTTTTTTTTTAATAATACTTATAAGCTCGCGTTTGACCACAATCTCACCTGGTGGTAACTGACGATGTGGTCTAGGGTGGACCACTAGCGTATTACCTAGCAAATGCCTATTCACTCTAACCCTGAAGACTCCCAGATTAGGTATATGGGATATCGAGTTGGAAAAACAGACGACGGCAGGCAGTTGAAGCAGTAATTGTTCGCTGTTGGCAACATCAACGTCTAAATTATAAATTTTACATAATTATATTTTCCTATGGCAATATTACAGGACTTTACGCCACGGACTTTGCCGACGAGACACGTTTTCTTATATCTCGCTACTTATGTAAATATTTCCTAGTTTTTTAATAACAATACACCTTAACATCTCGAAGGGTTTTATTTACCGGAGCGACCATCCCTCCAACATTCGCATCGTAGTGCGGATTGGTGGTATTTAAGAATCAAATGCCCGCCGACGCCTAGTTGTCCGTAGATGGAGTGCGGTGGAATTAACTCGTGAAGTTTTAAAGTTTTGCACTCATTAAAGCTTGTTTTACTGTACTTCCACTGGTTTGAATAACGCTTTAATACTTACTACAAACCTAACTACAATCAGTCATCGTCTCCCTAGCGTTAGCCCGTTTTTCACGGGGTCCGCTTGCCTACCCTGAAGATTTGACAAGTCCGGTTTTTAACAGAAGCGACTGCCTGTCTGTCCATCCAACCCGCGAAGTGAAAACCAGCCCAATACAAAATCTAACTAGTTTCAGTAATTTCGGAAATAACAGGTTAATTAATAAATATATTATTATCTATTTTGAAAATAAGCAGGTCGTTATGTTTTAAGACTATCGCATCGCCGACTTTATAATCGCTAACCTAGGTAGACTAGGTGGGCCTCTGAACCGGCGGCGTGCGTATATGCGAGGAAGCAAGAGCAGAGTATGAGGATCGAATCAATTGGAATTCTAAGTCTCTGCTTACCCCGGCGGAAAATAGGCGTGAGTTTATGTATGTACCTAGTTAGGAAATTGAAACAGACGTGTAACTTTCTTCGTTGTTTTTATTGCATCATAATGTAATGAATGACAGTTGTTTTACTACAGATGATTATGACAGCTACTGACAAACCAACGGACATGCACCACACATTTTCGCTGTATGCCTGAATTTTATTGTCCTGTGCCAGGCCAATAATATTCACTAGTTGTGGTTAAAAACTATTTTTTTAAATCACAACAACCGTCCGTAACACAGATTACACAGATAGGGCGTTTAGTTTTCGAAAGAACAATTTTTATTACACACGTTTTTATTCTTTTATTTTTATCAACTCATTTTTATGTCGTTATATAAGTTTCAAAACCTCACATGCAACTGACGCCATCTGTTGGCCATTACACATTAACGTTTCAAAGACAAGTCGAATAAATGTGGTACATACCCCATGAGCAAATTATTGAACACGTAGTTATTCGTTAAATATTAATATGTACGTCTTTCTAGGAAAATAATGTTATTTATTGAAATACCATGATATGACACTATTGCTTAATAAATGTTTATGTAAATAATTCGTTATACTGTTACAGATATTACAATTACAAATATGACCGAATAAATACAAGCAGTATTTATAATTAAAGTGTACATAAATCGGATAAATACTCTTAATGATAAATTCAGAACAAGTAAAAAGCTTCGAAGATTAAATAATGTAATAAACATCTCAATAACAAAGTAAACAGACTAAAATACTACAATAATGGTGTATAACATTTTTGGTAAAACCAAACCAGATCTTTACATCTTGCCATTAAATATTTTTCCACACACACGCACAACCCAACGCCTAAGAGTATACTTGAATGTCTTTATAAAAAAAAACTAAAACTGTCTTTTATTTTTAAGAGATAAATATTTAAATGTCGTATAATGAAGGTATGTCATCAGTAGAAATTCTAAGAGTTTAGTAGATTATGTCTTAGTATTAGTAGTTTTTTAAAATTGATATGGCAACACTGTTATAGCTAGAGTTAGTTTTGGTAACCTATAGATTCCAAATATTCTTAGATTGAGAATTTTAAAATTTTAGTTTAGACTTGGTAACTAGGTTAGGAGTAAATTTATGATTAGTATATATTTATAACTAATAAGATTCGGGCAGAACTTATGTTTGGTTTCTATATGACTTTACCATAACGTTATACAAATTGATTACATAATTCTATTCGGATTATTTTTGGCGCCAAAGTGCTAAAATACAGAAATGTATATTACTTCAACTATTTATGGAAATTTATTGCATTTAAATTTACCATCTAGAAACCAATCATAGTCCTAATGGTATACTATAGTTCACATGACCCTAGTACATCTAAAAACAAATCGACAACAAACTGTAATAACTCGAGAATGTCAACCCTCCGCTAATATCGATAACATCTTAAAACAAATACATACTCCTAATTGGTAAGAAAATAAATAATTACACGTGACTTTTTAACAACTGAATTTTTATGTTTAGTTACTCCATGGCAGTAACCGCAGTGTATTTTTTGAATAAATGTTTTAAAAAGAAGTATTTAGTCTTGGTAACTTCATAATTAAAAAAAAAAACATTTTTTGAGTCTTTAAATTCGTTTCACTTAACAAATTGTTTTTTTAAGTTATTTATCCCATGACATACAAGAAAATATTTCTCGCAAAAATTAAATAGTTTAATGATAACTAATAAAATATCGGTGTCCACCTATACGGTCAATATGTCGGTATATTATTCTAGTAGATAAAAGTCCCTTTCAATTACCAAAGAATATTGCCTATCTTCCTCAATGGTACAGTAACTATGTAATATACATTATTGAGAACTTAGCCTAGCTTACGAGGATTCTACAATTAAAGCGAACAGTAGCGATACTACTCTGGGAATGTATACAAAACAGTATCTAGTAGGTATGTACAACATACAAATTATAAAATATAAATACATTGCCGCGAGTTACAGATGAATAAAATTGGACAGACCAGTTTTATAACTGGCTTATAATAGTCAGCAAAATCGTATAATTAAAGATAAACCAGTCTTCAGTGTTGCCTGCATTGAAAATGAAATGTGCAGTCCTATGGGACTAATATAAAAAGTTTTTTATACAATTCCATACTCAGAAATATTTTTCTCATGAAAATAAAAGCACTTTCAACATTTTATTTTAAATCTTATACCTACCACTTTTTTAATCCAACGGAATTCATCTGAGGTACACCGCGGCATTATAACATTTACTAAAGCTGGTATAAATAAAGCGGACAGAGATTCAATCTTTGGAAGTAGGTATTGTGATGATCAACTTATAATAATTATCAATAAGGAATGTACAATGGTAAAGCTAAATAAATGTGCCCATATAGTCCTATTTTTTATAATGGCCGATAATGACATACACGCGTGTGTCATTTTGAAATTAGTGTTGCCAAATAACAGATAATAAATAATTCAAATAAACTAAAAATAGGACTTTGTTGGTAACTAATTTAAATAACTAACAATATAATATGACTGCGTTTTTAAGAGATATAATTAATGTAGTGTACTTTTATTGAATCAAACCAGCGATAGTTCACAAATTAGGTATCTATGTTATACCAAAAACGCAGCCATATCTTACATGGAACGAAGTAACTTAAAAAATACGCTAAAGAAACACTCGTAATATTATGATATGACGATGAAATAAGTCCACCTAAGATCACATGTCTAATAATCAAACCATCTATAGATTACATCGTATTATTATAACAAACGAAAGCACTTCCAATGTATTTTCACACGAGCACTTAAAAAATATGCCATCCAAGACCAACCCAAATACTCTTCACACTTGGAAGCAAAATTTACAAACATTAACTTGCTCTTCTCTTTCTCCTACCCATTTTCATCTAACAACATTCGTAGAGATATCTCCGAATTCTCCGATATGGTATTCTCGATAATCGTGTACCATCACAGATAAATAGTTTACAAGAATAAGCCACAGAAGCAACAATATTTTCTAAGCTAGCAACACAGACAACGATTATCTAAACACAAAAACGCAATTACAGTCAATGTTGCTAGTTTAGAAACACACATTGTAACTTATATAGAAACATTATAACCTCAATCAACTATCGCAATCTCTCGGTAGCGCCTGATTCAAACAGTGCTACAGTCTTACTTCAAGTACAATTGTCTACCGACCAAAGATCCGTCGATGCGTTTGGGATATAACGTTTCGGAAGCTACAAATATAAGGTTTTCCAGCTTCCAACACGTTACGCCTGAACAAGAGTTTCTTTTATAATAGTTCTACATTTGCTAGTTCACATTATGTATGACTCTGATAGCCTTAAATAGAGAGCTACGTAACAGTAGCCTTATAAAATAGCTCACAATTTCTCGCTATACAAAATCGATCGATTGGCCCTAAGGACCTTGCGCCTTTGCGCGTTCTACAGACTGGCTACGTTATAAAAAAGTATTTAAAACTTCGGGTTACGTTTCCGATACAAACTCTGAACGTCGACCTTACAGACAATCTACGACGTTATTTTAATCAGCACACAATATCGTATTTGCAGTCCATAATGATGTTAATATTAGTATTGACTTATACACTTCACTTTCTATAGTTATGTTACTTTTGAATTGTATGAAACAGATCCAGAAAATTGACCGCGTTTTCGCGAAAAATATATTGCGTTGAAAAATACATAACACCATAAAATGAACTATGGTTATTGTTAGAGAAGCTTGCGAAAAAATATATTTATTTTGAAAAAGAGTACAATAAAAAAATGCTACAATCACACCTTTAATATAAACTTCGTAAAAATCCATCCATACAACTCAAAAGCACAAACGCTTTAGACCTATGAAATGACATATTAAATGCGACGTCGTATTGCGTATAGAATTTTAAGACATTTCAAATCTTGGAACCGTGATATTATAATTACCATGATAATTAATTTGTAAATAATAGTATTACCATTATAATAAAAAATAATACTGCCAACATTTCGTATCGGGCGCCGACCTCTGGGTTTTACGGGTTTTACTTGTCTTAAATTTCCGTAAACCGCTAAGGAGTGAAGGGGAACGCGGATTGTCTGTCCCGTTCTCACTTATTCGTTAGGCAGCAAACGGTAAGAGTGAGATTTTTGTTTGCAGTGTGCAGGGTGTTGTATGACGACTAGATCGGTCATCACGATCTTCATGGAATATGTACTTCTAAATATGTACTATTAAATATCCTTTTAAGTTTACTGTTTACTCATAACAACAACGTAACATAGGTATAATCACGCCTTTATTCCTGAAGGAGTAGGCAGAGGTATCTAGTAATACAACCACGCCTCGCGTTATGTTGTTTAACGCAAAAGGGGGCGCCCCAAAGTGACCTGGCCATCGTGATTGACGATACAACCTACTCTAATAACAGACGATAGAGTTCAATCACTCCACAACAGGATTAAATAAAGATGATACATTACGACGTCGCACCGTTGTCCAATCCAATAGTCTATGCGGGCGCGGGCGAGGGACAAGCGTGTTCCTCGGCGGCGCCGCAGGTGTCGTGTTATAGCGGGCTAGGTTCGCCGCCCAGGGAGTGCACGCGCGCTGACAACAGATTGTGTAAGATGAATACTGCTGGCTTCGGGCTGCCCTCCATATCCAATTCCTGGGGGAAATAGTCACAGATACAATATTTGTCTGAAAATACACAAACATACAAAACACATCAGAATCTGCACCACGAAATAAGCCCCGCGGGACACTGTACTGTAGTGACTGTAGTTTTTGTGGTACTTCTTTCTAATATCTGTGGGTACTCCCTTTTATTTTCCAATTTTTTTCATATTTTACCTATAGTCCGTTCAAAAATGATCTTCATAAAAGGTAAACAAACCTGTTACTACAAAGAATGTTCGAATTTCACCTAAACTACACAAAGTATTCTTCTAATAACATCCGTAGCACTCAATAGATGTATGATTTCTTAGCTCAATGTGAAATTAACGTAAAATAATCATTAAAAACACATTTTTTCATGTAAAAACAAAAATCAAACAAAACCTCACACAAAAAAGTTGACATCATAAATTGTTGTTAATCTGTGGCTAGCTGTCAATTTGACGATTAGTGATGAGACATTTCATTCAGGTCCGGAAAACGAGTCAGTTCCGTGAATAACTTAAGTGAGTGTACTGTACTTAATAAGCCGAAAAGCGCAGAAAAAATGACTTTCAAAGTGAGTTAGTGTAACCACAAAGAAATATACAATCAATCAATCAATCAATAATACTTTATTGCACAACGACATATACAAAGGACATAAACATACGAATAAAAACATAAGTACAATAGGCGGCCTTATTGCTAAATAGCAATTTCTGCCAGGCAACCTTAGGGTGAAAGAAGTTAATGCATTGGAGCACGGGCTGGTGCAATAAACATATAATGACACGAACAATAATAAAAAGAAAAATAAAATAAGAAAATAGTAATAATAAATAATATATATATATATACAATATATATTTTAATATTATCATACAAAATATTCAAACAACCCAAGAGAGTCAGTTCATTTTGATAAAATAACTTGAGCTAAAATCAATTCAGCACTTCACTAGTACGCAGTTTGACACAGATAAAAAATATCGGCAGCCATGTTTGTTTACCTTTTATGAAGATCATTCTTGAACGGACTATACATGACTTTGTCAAAATTTCTCAGCAAAGAGAATATAATCACTACGTTTAGTTTTTTTATGGCCTCTGTCTACTATGAAATGTCATTGGTTACGGATGTCATTTTGGCTTTAAGATCGTGAAACCAGACCACTAAATCCCGGCGCCTAATTTTTTATTGCAATACGACAAATTTATTATTGAAGGAACTCGAGATCCCGAAATACCTAGATTGATTTTTTTTATCATTATTATTAAACGAAAAAAATAATTTATTGAGTGCGAGCCCGCCGCTTCGTACGGTCACGAGCATTAATATGTATACACATTGGTACCATGTCACATTAACTTCTTTGACAAATTGAACTGTAAGTCTCACTAAATGTCAAATATGTTAGTGCGACAGAGTCCTAAAGTGGGTACATTATATTGGACATGGGTGTACAGGCAGTGTGTACACTCACGATAGTATCGTCCTGCGCGAAGTGCAGCCAGAGCGCGGCGCGGTCGTCGTCGGCCGAGGCCCGCAGCGCGTGCAGCGGCCGGCGGTACAGAGCGCGCGCCCCGCCGCGGCCCAGCGAGCCCGCCGCCTCCCACACGCAGATGCCGCTCGCGCCCAGGGACAAGCGGCCGCACGACCCGCGGAAACGACACCCTGGGGAATACGACTCAGTAGATTAATGTCACTAACATGGTTCACGGACATGTATACCTATTCTTCTTCTATCGTGTGGGTTGAGAGGTGGAGTACCAACCTCATCACCCCTGGTGTCAGGGTTTTTATTGAGCCGCCAAAGGCCACTGACATGGCGCATGGTAACGACTACTTACTTACATCGGTAAGTAGCAACCGGGACCAACAGCTTAACGTGCCTTCCGAAGCACGGATCATCTTACTTTCGGACAATCTGGTGATCAGCCAGTAATGTCCTAACCAAACTAGGGACCACAAAGTAATTTTTGTGATATGTCCCCACCGGGAACCGAACCCGGGACCTCCGGATCGTGAGCCCAACGCTCAACCACTGGACCACGGAGGTCGTTATTTATAATGCACTAGCTTTTGCCCGCGACTTCATCCGCGTGGCGTGTTATAAAAGAGAGATCTTTGTGTGTGTGAGAGTGCATATAAATTTTCAAGCATCTTATGCAGTTTATATTTTTTCATACAACATTTTTTTTAAATACAGCCATAACTAAACTTTATATTTACTAATGTATGCATGCATGCTAGATTGAAAACATCTACTCGTATCTTACGCGGTTTAAATTTTTTCATACAAATGTTTTTTCCGCTAACTCCCATTCCCTTGGAAATTTTGCAATATCCTGTTGCAACCAAGCTTTAAGTTTACTAAGGTACCTGCATGCCAAATTTCAAGCATCTTACTTAAGCGGTTTAGATTTTTCATACAAAAGGATTTTCCCACTAATTCCCGTTCCCGTGGGAATTTCGGGAATTCCTTTCTTAGTGCACCTCTACGGTACCTAAGCTACGTCCCTTCCAAATTTCAAGTGCCTACGTTTAGCCGTTTAGGCTGTGCGTTGGTATGTCAGTCAGTGAGTCAGTCTTGTATATAATTTAGATAATAAATATATGAATATACTCACGGAAGGTAAACTCCTGCGCCCTAACAGCATGGTGCGCGCCGTCGACCAATGCGCCGGCGACGGCGGCTAGGTCATGCGGCGTATCAGCTCGTAGCGGCCGCACAACGAGTCCAGCGGGTGTGCCAGCGCGGAGCCCTAGGGCTCCGGACGGGCCCGCGCCACGCCTCCACCACGCCAGCCGCGTCGCCGCCAAGCCGAAGCTCTCTGTAGGCGTGCACCATGCCTCGCCCGACCATGGCGCTGCTTCGTATAGCCTGAGGTAATTAGAACAAATGTTACAGCAACTAGTAGGTATAGTCTACTCGCCCTATGCATTCACTACGTCTGCCTCTGTCTCGCATTGTGCATACCATTATGTTCGGGGAAGGGACAGCTAAGGATAATACGATAAACTTTGGATGGCAAGACATCTATTGCTACAATTTGTCACCTGAGTTCGCGGTCGGTGATAGCGATGAATGCTGGCTGCCAACCGTCTATTTCTTCCGAGCTGTCTGAGCCGCCGGACGCAGCACCAACCTGCGAGAATATGCACACAAATAATTAAAGACACTATACACTGACGTAATCATACACGCGCATCTGTGTGTGTGACGTCAAACGCCATACTATTGAAGACTAAAATAAGACCGAGGAGGGTGAGGTAAACCAAGCTCAGCCGCTGGTAGAGAGCGGAGAGTTGCCGTTCTATACGTAGAATTATGCACACCGCCAAGTACGACTACGATAATACAGTTACGTCGGGAAACTATCAGAACAGGTAATGCTACAAGTTACTAAAGGAAAACTAGCAGGCCACTAGGTATTGCAATTGTAAGCTGCCCATATAGTTAGGACATCCATTAAGATAGAAGGCATGTAGTGCACTGACGTGGTCCTGCGGCGGGCGGCGCGCCAGCCAGCCGGCGTAGCGCACGTCGCCCACGACGGCGCGCAGCCGCGGCCGCGCCCGCGCCAGCGCCGCCCGCGCCGCGCGCCTCGCCGCCGCGTGCAGCGCGCGGTGCCAGCCGTTCGCCGTGTTCGGGTCCTGAGCTCGTAGTGCCAGCGTATGCACACCGTCAGGGGAGTACACTTCGATGGTTCGCTCCTCTGGTGACACAAGACATAACTTTAAGGATGATTTACAGTCAGAATAAGCGATAAGGCCGCCATTTGCCATGTACTTAGTTAAGAGACTTTTTGTAATTATTTCTTTTTATTTTGGTGCAATAAAGTGTATTTGTATTGTATTGTATTGTAATAATTGCAGTATAGAATACTAAGGCCATTGGTACTGATTCTAGTACCATCTAAAAGTCATGCCTGACATTTTCTTATCCGCCGAAAAAAAGGGACGGGTAAAATTTATGGATCACACGTCAATTTTAGTGTCTGCCTAAAATTTTCGGAGGGCTTTTTTAGGCAGACACTAAAATTGACGTGTGATCCATAAATTTTATGCGTGTCGATTACCCGACCCTTTTTTTCGGCGAATAAGAAAATGACAGGAATGACTTAAAAGAAAATTAGATGGACATTATCACTGTTCTTTCGGCTCTACTTCCTTGCCAGTTTCACCAACGCTAACCGCCACTATTTCGTAGTTTAGGGACTCTGATTTACCATTAATTTTATTTATTAACTTGCACAAACACAGACACTGTGATATGACACTGTCAACTAAACTATGAAAGGCAACCAAAGATCTGTAGTCTGGCCTGAATATCACACTTGTCATCCTGAAATGAACCTCCATCATTATAATAGCATGCTATGACTAAAATTACCAGGATCATGGTGTCTCAAGTTCTTAGACACACAGGCCAATACTAGGGGCACGTAGCGAGTGTCAGCGCGGCGGCGGCGTGGTGATGGCGGCGAGGGCGGAGTGTCCGTCATATAGCCGCGCTGCAACTCCCAGCCCACCTCGCTGATGATGGAAGCCTTGCGGAAGTAAGGCGTCACTTCGCGGAGGTATTTCACTGGAATTTAATTTTAAGTTGTAAGTTTTAGTTATGCTTTGAAAGTTGGATTGTGCCTCTTCAGGGTCCTGTGCCTCGAAAGGTCAAACGGAACTCTTATAGGATCACTCCCTTGTCTGTCTGTCTGTTCCTTTTTCTCGGGAATGTGGATGTATCAAGTTGTATTTAACATCTAATACTTATGTATGTGATCCCTTGAAGCTCTAAAAAATTGACCGTCTTAATCTATGCAAGCGAAAAGATTTGATACTATTTTCTAATTTTTCCCAGGAGAATAAAAACCTATAGAGTACTTCCCATAAACCTAGTATCATGAAATTTGGCAAGAAGGGAGGTCTTACTACAGTGCAAGTAAAAGAAAATATTCGAAAATCAATAATTTTGTGCTTCCATCACTACAAATATTTTCACATTTGGATGTGATTTTAGTTAACAAAACCTGTGCAATAGACAAGCTACTTTCTATAAAAGTAAAATATTTAGTAATTAAATCAAGGTTTTGTTAAAGAAAAGCACAAGTATTATTGATTGATTGATTGATACAAATATTGTTTAAACAATGCTTACATTAGGCATTGTAAAATGTAGCTAGATACAGATGACCACAAACTTAAGGTGATGCATTTCAGTCAGCTAGGTAACGCTGCGTCAGCAGATGGCGTTACTTCTGCAGTTTTCGTATTTTTTTCCATTTATTCGTTTAGTGTTGAGTTCTGACCCAGTGAAATGTTAGGTGGCGAAATCTTACATACATTATCTTTAAGTTAAGCTACAATTTTAAAGTATTTACTGCAGATATCATATTAAAACATTGCATCAAAAGTTGGTGTCATTTCAATTTGTGTACAAACACGAAGCTGTCACACACACATGCGAACTAGGTTAGCTATTAAAAGAGATGCATAATTTGAAGTCTACTTCTAACTTCTAAATGGCGCATTTGGTAAAGCAGTCGCCGCCATTCTTAAGTTTCACGGTTCAAACCCAAGTGCATGTTTTAATTGTTTTTACTTTTTGTATTTTTTTTTACAATTGAATTTGGCGAACCCGTCTATTTGTTACGGAATTTTCAAAAAGTATCACTTTTACCAATAATATTATAATTATACAATAATGTACTTTGCACTAAAGTACCTTCCGTAATTTCCGTATTTTTTATTTTGTAAATTTCTAACAGGCATTAATCGCATCAGTGAACATGCGGCTAACTAAAAAACTACTGAACCGATTTTCATACGGTTTTCACCAATGAGTAGAGTGATTCATGGGCGTGCTTTAGGGTATATAATTTATACAAGTATTTTTTTTTTGTATAAAATGGTTCAAAAATGATGATGAATGTCAAACATAATTATCGTTACAAATATAGCCGACTTGGAGCTTTCGGCGAAAACGCTGCCTGAGTCCATTGAGATATAACAAAACAACGTATGGTTGAATTGTTCCTTTTTTGTAGGTATACCGAAAAGTCCACAATATGTCATAATAATTATATTGTGTATAAAGAATTGTGTATATGTATTGTATGATTTTACAAATAACGATCACAGTACAGTAATAATAAGGTAGATTTTTCCTAAATTGCGTCGGTTCAAACTTTGACGCATCGCGTTTGAAAGATGTAATAGCGCTTCAGGACGTCCCGCAAGCACGGCGCTGATGTCGCAGTATCCGCATATAATTATTATGACTTGTCATTTAGTTCCAATAAAATCCGCGGGACTTCATACGTATGTCAGTGACAGCTGGTTATAGCATGCGGGACACTTAGCAGCTAATCGAATTCTATGTTGTTTTCGCGCCCAGTCCAGACGACTTGCAGCGCATTTCTGGACTTATATTTACGCGTGGTGTTTATTGTTAGGTTAGTTAGTTCAGGTTAGGACGTCTTTTTTTAACGAGGACGTTAAAAAAAGACGAGGCTGGGACGTATTGAAGTAGTATTGAAATGGGCTGTTTCGGGGACCTGAACTGGTTGCTGTCGAACTTATTATCACGTTTTCTTGATTAAAATTCATAAATAAGTCAAATAGAAAAAAGATTTTCGTTAGTTTTAGATCTGTCATGATGTCTGTGATGTTTGTTTATTATACATAAGAATTTCAAAATTTATCTTATTTTTTTTTCCCAAAGGGCAAGGCAAAGGGAACTATGCCCGCCCATACAGCCATGTCTTGTGTTTTTTTTCTTGATGATGATTAATGAAATGATGAAACCTAAGCCCCCACACAGACTCCTACTCCGAACCCCAAACGAAGTAAGCGGCTTGTTGGCGCAAAGCGAAAATAGATAGGTACACTTTGTTTATTGAATATTCCGATTTAATAATACTATCGGGAATGTTTTCCGACTAACTTAATGTGATCATTAACCACAAAACACCACTTCGTATTGATTATTTAGATTATTCAATGAAGAAAGCAACCTTCCCATTCCCGGTCCCACCAAAAAGTCCGCGGCAAAGAGAATATAAATAAATCTGTATGTTGGATGGAAAAACAATTAATTATAAATGACTACTATTTAGGCCGGCAAATGCAACAACTTTTTTTTTGATTTGGTTTTCCCCGAAGGGTAAGGCAAAATGAACTATGCCCATACAGCCATTTCATTTTATGTATTGATTTTTTATTATAATATATGTCCTCTTTTAAAACACGGTACTTACCCATTATTTAAAAATGTTTAAATAATATGCGTTAAAACAAAAATATTTTTCCAATATTCCTTTTCTCAGATTGTAGTATTTTTAGTTTTTATTTATTCATACAAAATCTCTTTATAAATTGTCACTGACATTCTAATTACACTTGTCAAGTAGTCAAAGCCTTTAGAGAAAAAAAACTATCACGCACACAAACTAACATTGACACCACTACACGCTCAGCAAATACACTGTAATCTGCACCACTACAAATGTAGAATTGATCAAAATTGAGGGTCTGAAATATGGTACTTCTCGTATTCGGATCCAAAATTTTTGTTAGTTTGCGAAAATAATACACCAAAATATTACTATTTATCGGTTTTATAACAATATTCCTCTATCCGTTTTCCTGTAGCACTGCATCAACTTTTGTATGGAAAACGAATCACCTTAATTAGCTCTCGCAATTGGATGATGAAATGACTGTTAATTACTAGGTGTAACACCTACACTTACAACTATATCTGCTAATACCAGAAAATTGAGGAGGCAATTAAACACTCCTTAGAAATGAAAAACACTTTAATTAATAAAATAAAAATCTCATTAGATCCTTTATGGCAAAAAATACATAAAGTTAACTACAGTAATAGGTCAAAATTCAACTAGCAGTTAAGTGCAAAGTTGCTACATCTGTGCGTCAAATTGGCTAAATTAATGGGTCACATCTATTATAACTGTCAAAGATTACACTATCACTATTATAAAAGATATAATAACAAAAATACAAATGTATAGGATTGATATATAAGTAAAAATTTACTTGCCTTCCAATTGAACCATTTTTCCCGCCCTTTTGAGAGCCTTAACAGCCTCCTCATGTGTGGCGTCCTTCAAGTCTTCACCATTCACTGACAGAATAGCATCACCCACATACAACTGTTCTGTGAGATCTGCAGCCATGCCTTTGAATATTTTTGAAATTAAAATGGGCATGTTGTTCTCTATACCCCCCTTTATTGATATTCCTAACCCATTATTGTCTGATTTCACCACTTGCACTAGACGTTTTTGATTTGCGATCGCTTCGGGCACCTCTGTAAAGTCACTGTTTGGTGTTTCCACATTGTTATTGTTGAGGGTTCCGTTGAGAGTGGTCGTCGCGTCGTAGCCATCGTCCAAACACACACTCAAATAGTCCTCCTCTAAGGAACAGTGCACCCGGTACCAGACACCACGTACACACGTCTCCAGCAGACCAGAACGAGAACAAGTTGCGTTTGGGCTATCACTGCCCCCACTAGATGCACCGTTTTCCACCATAATTTCGCCAATAATGTTTATTCACGGCAAACAACAAGTAGATCCACACGGCGCCTTGAAACTGCGCAAGTCTTCGGTAAGAGGTTGGATTAAGATTGGTTCTATTCAAATCATTGTTTTATTTCCACCTCATAATCTTTATGTATAATAAGGACATTAATTCGATTCAATTAACAAATTAAATCAAAATAAATATAAATTCTTTCCACAATCGATAAACAATTTGACGTTTACGTTCGCCCCACCACAAAATCCATAGAAGAATTCATGAACGAATGGAATGGAATGGAAGGAAGTTATAAAATGGAAAATGAACGATATTTGTTCGGATACACGTACTTTTATTGCACTTCTGTTTCTTTGTCAATTTTGACATTGACAGTAGAGCCGATACCGATAACATTTTTCTTGTTTTTATTTTACTGCGCGTACAGAGAAATGTGAAATATTCGTAAATAAATAGATGCTAAAAACTGGGAATCATGGAAGCATGTCGAGCGTGTCTAGTTACTGAAGAAGAGATGATCCCTTTAGATGAGACGTTCGTTAATGCCTACAATATACTTACCAGTCTAAATGTAAGTATTTTTATCCTCTAAAACCACGTCGAGACATAAAACATTATTTTTCAGTAAACTTCATCTGGCCTCCTGATCTTGATACTTATAATTTTTGTATGATTGAATTCTAAATGGTTGCATTGTCTGGTATGTCTTGCTAGAGTTTCATTCTCCATTTTTTGATATTGTATAGAAAACTAAAACTGTTTCAGATTGCAATTTTGGACGCGATGCCTCAATACGTGTGCCTTACCTGTGTAAAGGCTATGAGGTTTTGTATGGAGTTCAGAGATAAGTGCATTACAACGGAAACATCATTACAAGAGATTCTACTTGAGGTATGCCATTTATGATAAAGGGATTTTTTTACTGTATAGTAGTGCAGAGAAGAAGATTTACCAAAGTATTTAAATTAGAAATTTGGCCGACTAGTTACCAAAGTTTACCAACTGGCTAGTTTTGTTTATAAAAATGTTGTTTCTGAAGTTAGAAATATACACGAAACTATGAAGAACATAATACATTTAGCAATCATTACTGTCATTGGCAAAATGGTTATCAAAATTTATTTTACTGATGTTCATCTTCATCACTCATGGCAGTAAATATTACATGTAGAATATATATAATATATTCCTTATTCTTTAATTTAAATTGGTATCATTTAATCAATAATGTTTATTTAATATTCACTAAGTTTTTATTCCCGTGCTGAGCTTTTAGATCCAACTGATGTTATAAAGTGCTTAAAAAGACGCCATGTTGTGTAATGGAGGGAAGCTACGACACTGGTTGTTGCTACAGTCATGCCACCTTTCATACGTCAACACAACTGAAGAATAAGAACAAGAATAAAATAAATTTAGAAAGTCTGTTGACTGATCGTAGTTAAACCAGGAAAAAAATGATTTTATTTCACATATTTTCTTCATTTACAATCTAACTTATTAAACACCATCTGGTCCGTCTATATCATTAATTGATGCATCACTAATTTTAATTTAAATGTACTATAAAACTGTAAAGTTTATAATATCTAGATTCTAGAAAGTACTGTTAGCGTATTGTGATAAGTGGTAACCCTGATAGCAGGGTTGCACAATCCACACAACAGACCTTCCAGATTTTTTTCCAATTCGTACTACTTGCGATGTTGTGGGACTATAAGCAGATGTTTTAGAGTGTATGATCCAAAGATAAATGTATTTCGTTTTTTATTTCCAGACGTTAAAATCCCAAGATAGCCATTCCAATGTACTAGAAAATAAAAATGATATGATTGATGCACAGTTAAATATAAAGCATGAGGTCAAACAGGAGGGGAATGATGACCCAGTGTTTGATGACTGTTTGGATAATTACTGTCACTTTAATGAAGATTTGAGTTATTATGTTAAACTTGAAGAGACTGAAGGTAAATAGTTAAAAACTGTTTTAAGAATAAAATAACATGAAAAGACTGAAATTAAATTATCAGAAAAGAAGTTAAAAAATTACATTCAATTTTCTTTTTCCCTTCTTAATGGGTATAAGCTTACCCAGATAACAGAAAGTGTTGCCTTTCAAAGGAGAAATAATTACATTGTTTTGTTACAGATGTAAAACCAAAGAAAAGAAAGTACAGGAAGAAAAAATGTACTGCATCAAGAAAATCCACTACACCTAGAAAAGAACAAAAAATCAAAATTAAAATTGGAGCTTCAGGAACTGAATTAGCATGTGGTAATAATAATTTTATACAATCTATAAGATCCCACTGACGGCCAAAATTGGTTGTATCCCCAAAGGAATATGCAGTGTTATTAGTTAGGAGTATGAGAGTGAGGTGCTTAGCAATATTGTAAGGCACTAATAACATATTTTAGTGCATCATTTTCCATACTTGTCAACTAACCTATTCCAGGTTTATGCAAGAAGACTTTTTTAATGTCAGAAGACCTAAGAACTCATGTGGAAAGCCATAAAGGTGATCGGACATGTACACAATGTACAGAGATACACGACAATTGGCCGAGTCTGTTAGGGCATCGCTTTAAACATATACCGAGGAAGGACCAGCGATGTCATATGTGCTGGAAAAGTTGCCTGACTTGTGTACATATGGAATATCACTATATGAAGGAACACTGTGATGGAGAGGTTAGATCAGTTTTATTTATTTGTTAGACTGGAAGTAAAAATAAAGAGAAGCCTATTTAGCAAATTGGGACCACCACAAGCACAGAATAATGACAATGAAATTATGTTTTGTTTTGTATTTATGTTTGTATTATTTAAAATGATGTTTTGTTTATTTGATCTTCCTAAGACAATGTTTACAATGGAACATTTTTTATCGTATCTTCCTAAAACTTGTATCAGAATAAATGGCGTGCGAAGTGGAGGCATAGTAGTGGCATTACAAAGTATTTAGCTTAGTTGTAAACTTGATGATAAAATAAAATTCAATTATGAAGAATACTTGGTTTGTTCGAACTCTTCATTGTTAGTCTACAAATTCATCATCTCCCTAGTGTTATCCTGTTTCTACAAAGTCCGTTTACCGAACCTGAAGATTTAACAGGCACGGAAATTTACAGAAGCAACTGCCTATCTGACTCTCCAACCCGCGAAGAGAAAACCAGCCCAATACAGGTTGTCACATACCTCAGAATCATACGAAACGCATTTCTCGGGTATATGGGCGATAATCATGTTTGTCTACAAAAAGTCTACAAATTTCCCATAATTGTGGTTTCCAGAAATCCAAACTGTCCTGCAAGCAATGTTGCCGTTCTTACGACACTCCAAGGCAGCTCAGCAAACACGTCAACCACTCACACTCCGATAAATGCTTCATTTGTGATTACTGTTCTAAAACGTAAGTACTTTATGATCATGACTCTTTGTTACTCACTTTGAGGATAGTTACCATATCATAAACAAACATGATTTCGAAAACAAATTCGACCTGTGCCGGATTCGAACCTGCGACCTCTCGATGCTATACTGCACTTGGTATCTAGTAGTTATTGCTACTTTTAGCTCACTGACACTTCTTGAATTGTCTATACACCTGTATGGTGTATGGATTATAATACTTTGACAAGTGATGTTTACAATAAAAACAAAAATATAAGTTTTAAAACAATTACTATTCCAGTTTCAACAACAAACAACGTTTAATTACTCACTTACGGAGCCACAGCAGCAATAAGACGTTCGTTTGTGATCTTTGTGGATTTTCCTGTAAACATAAGAGTGGGCTGAAGGTAAATATTTATTATACTCGTACTTTGTTTTAAACTGTCACCATTTACACTCATAATTATTAAAATTATACACCTTAAATATAAAAAGACTCGATAGTCCGTAGAGCGGATGAAGGATAATAGAATTGCGAAAGCGGTATATAAAACGAAAGTTGATGGTAGGGCTGGCAGAGGAAGACCTAGAAGGACTTACATTGACCAAATTGGAGATGTCCTTAGAAAAGGTTTAGTACAATCTACTCTGAACCGGCGTGCGTTTATGAAGCGATTGATGAATGTGGAGGAAGCAAGAGAAGTGTGTCAAGATCGAAATGGAATTCTATAGATTACCGATTAGATTAGATTATGGATTTTACCTAAATTAACTTTTTTTTTATTTTTTTCTATAGGCTCTGCTTACCCCGGTGGGAAATAGGCGTGGTTTATGTATGTATGTATGTTAAATATAAAAACAAAAACAAAAATGGCAATAGGCTCGCTCCTATCACATGGGACTTAAACATAGCTGACGAGGAGTTGGGGTACTATACACCTCTGCCTACCCCCTCGGGGGTACAAGCGTGAAGCTATACTTAGGATTAGAAATAAAAATAAGACAACAATATAATAATGAGACTTTATTGGTAACTTTAAGCTATAAGCAACGTCGACCAGGCTACTTTAACTTTGTTTTTTTTTAATTGCAGGATCATACAATAAGGAAGCATGCACCCGGGAAGGTGACTTGCAAGAAGTGTTTACGCGTGTTCGCCACGGCGGAAGACAGGGACAAACATACGTGCAATACTGTCACCAAGATCTGTCCCATTTGCGGCATACAGGTGTCTAAGCGGGTACGTTACTTTTACGATTACTCTGTCTCTTTCTACCTGGATTTCTTTCTGTCCTTGCCCAGGCGTTCATCTGAACTGAAAACGAAGTAGAGCATAGAATGAGTTCAGTATCTACCCGGGAATGTATCCCCTCTAAGGGTTGAAATACATCTGTTCGCACCGCATCGCACTTTGTTATGTTTCTATCCTTTTCTGACACTTAGAACCGTCATTTACTAAGAGCGAGATATAAAGCGCGAACGCAGTCCGACCGATTTGTCAGTTCTGCAGCGTGTGGACGCATTATCTCGCTCTAGATACAGAAAAGGAGAGAAACATAGGCAAGTGCACTTCCGTGCTGTCAGATTTGGTTCAACCCCAATTATGGACTGATGAGCGATGGACTGATTACCTGTGTATACGGTTATCATAATTATACACTTTAAGACTTCGTATCAAAAGAGACTGCAAGTTACGGCCAAGAGTTTTATACATCCATGCTTCTTTGTGTAAAACATATTCATACATGCATAGTTTTTATGCCTAGACTTTGTCGCACCCGGGACACTTAAAAATCTCGTTGTCACGGCTTACCCGGTGCGTATGAGCGAGACAGCTAGTGAAATCGAGTCGATAAGCGTAGTCGCGGTAACAAATATCGTGGGTGAGGGGGGTGAGGTGAGGAGCTCGGTGGCGCAGCGGTAAACGCGCTCGGTCTGCGATTGTTGAAGTTAAGCAACTTTCGCAAAGGCCGGTCATAGGATGGGTGACCACAAAAAAAGTTTTCATCTCGAGCTCCTCCGTACTTCGGAAGGCACGTTAAGCCATTGGTCCCGGCTGCATTAGCAATCGTTAATATCCACCAATCCGCACTGGGCCCGCGTGATGGTTTAGGCCCGATCTCCCTGTCCATCCATAGGGAAGGCCCGTGCCCCAGCAGTGGGGACGTTATTGGGCTGATGATGATGAGATGAGAGAAGCTCGGGTTGGTGCGGGGCGGAAAGTCCAATCTATACGTAATATCATTGACGATTATGACGATATAATATTAATCAACACGATTCAAAGTGTAACCATGTTACCTACTGAATAAAGATATTTTTTAATTTTAATTGTATGGCTTTGTGTAACAGTTCGGGCGGCACCTACAAGCGCACTCGACAGTGGGTCGGTACAGCTGCCCGCGGTGCCCCGCCGTCTACAAGACTCGCCAAGCATGGCAGGCACACATGAACAGACACGACGGCGTCCGACCGAAGCAGTGCGAATACTGCCCGCTCAAGTTTTATACTAGCTCTGTACTTATCAAGCATCGGAGAATACATACAGGTAACTGCTACTTTGACACAGGCTAGGGGTTTAAAGACATCTGGCAGCACCTCATAGCATTTTTGACCTCACGTGGCATGATCAACGCGGCGATAGCGTGCGGTCGCTCTCTCTCGCTCTAGCAAAGGACGGTTCTGAATAACAGAAAAGGATAGTAGAATAAGAAAAAAGTGCGACGAGGTGCTAACAAATGTGGTTTGAGCCTAATACCCTCCACTGCTCAATATGCAGACATGGAGTAACTAATATACTAAGTATACCTTTTAGAAATAGAATGACAGCAGGACATATATGGACATCGCCTAGTGTGATAAAGACGAGAGATGTCTCTCTCACACTAAAAGCATTACAGCTTAGTAAGAAAGAGACGAGAGATGAATCCCATAGGGTATTCATAAAACAGTCGCGATAAAACGTGTGCAAATAAAGCGCCCGTGAACCCTCTGAAGATATTGTAGCTTGGGTTTGCTGGTATCTATCGAACTAAACCAATTTTGTACATTTCCCAGGCGAGAAACCCTACGTATGCAAAGTGTGTCACAAAGGCTTCACCGGCAACCACAACCTCAAAGTGCACATGAAGGTTCACGGTGAAGATCTGGTGGTGAAGAGGTCCGCTGACCGGCCCGTCTACTTACCGCCTGAAATACAATCTGGTGTATTTCCTCCTCGCCTTCAGGATCACCCATTACTAGGCGTCCTTAGAGTTGAACAGGAATGAAATGATATTTCATATAGGCATCTTTTAAATCTTCGTATCGGTGGCATGCGATGGGAGTCACTAATCAGCTAAAGATGTTGTGGCCAATTGTCCAAGGTGCATCGTACGTACCAGGTGCACTTCTATATTATTTAAATTTTAATGTATTTATGGATTCTAAAGGTGTGTTTATATTAAAGCAGAGCGGGGCGGAAACCTGATGGAATGATACGATCACAGCGAACGAAAGAGCAACAGAAAGTCTTCTCTCTCGCGCGTTGTGATTGGTCAATGTCTTATCGATAAACATCGTGACAAAATATTTAATGTATTCCGCTCATATTTTATTTATAGTAGTCCGTTGGTTTAGCCTCGGCTCTAAGTGAATTTGTTCGTGCGATTCTCTACTGAGACGTTCTAGAAAAACGATACAGCAATTATTTTAAAAATAGACATTTACTGTCATTTGTTTTCAAATTCAATATAATTATTCTGTGTTACTTCTTTATTCAAATATATGGAAACTAGATTTTACTCGTCTATAAGGGTTGTTTATGTTATGCCACTGTGGGCGATATTATTTGTTATACAACATACTGTTTAATTTTACCATTGTAGTCTATAAAAGTTTCTATAAATAAAACAAATTGTTTTATAAACTGTCTTATAGATTATTTATTATACATAGAGTTACATTATACAGCTGGTTTAGGTACAAAAGTAAATGTATCACATACAAAAAATTCTTTGGCAAGTACACCAATGTACTGGTTTTATCAAAACTTTTATAAAAAGTATGAAAAACTAAAGTTAGGTGACGTAAAAATATTTCAAAATATAATAGTAAGGGAATAGTGATATAAACTTACTTCTAACTTAAATAATATAAAAGCACTAATTACAGGCAAGTTTTTACGATAAAAGACATTTGTATGCAGAATGCTTATTCGTCAATACAATGTTTAGTCCACAATGGATCCAGTAGAGATTAACAAATACTAGTGATTATTTAGTAATTGAGAAACATACTACATACGCTAGTCGAGCTATGGTAATATAGTATACAACAAAAGGTATAGTTTAAAAAAAATTCTTCCAGTTGATATTAGTTACAAAATAAAATTATAGGGTAGTTTCCAACTACTCAAATCAGGTACTTTTTACTAAAAGTCATAACACGAAATTACTATGGAACTTGTATGAAAAAGCAACTAGCGTGACATAATGTCGCCCTTATTATTACATTTTTCTTTATAATCCATGCAAAAAGAAATCGTTTAGTAATCAGAATTTCATAATTTATCTTTGACCAAGAAAACTACCCAATTATTAAATAATTTAGACATTTTAGTCAATGCATCTACAGCTAGTGGACAAGAACTTGAGTAATAATGGAAGAAGTAATAGGGTTACGAAGAAGTATCATCCAATCATTAATAAGATTGGTGTAAGACAACTGACAAGTTAGCACAGAATGTCCACTTTATGTCAGAATAAATGTACAAAAACGTCCCACGTCGTTGTAATTGAACGAAAAAGACGATATATGATTGTTCACACACACATTAATGCCTTTAATAGGACAGTTTTTCCCTTAAAACGCTAAAAGGACAGAGTTTTACAACAATAAAAATGTACTTCAAAAGTTACACTATCAATTATCTTAAACTACAATGGAAATAGGCAAAATTATACAATAATTTACATGCAAAAAAGTATATAATACTGCATGCTAATAGGCAAGTAAAGTACAAAATCAGTCTTAACCAAAAATAATATAAGTGTATTTTTTGTTTGTTTTGTGTGTTTCATCATAATTAACACATTTGTGAATTTAAACCCATAGCACTAGTAGTAGCCGTATTTATAGCAATATGATTCCTAAGAAAACAAAATAAATTAATACCTATACATCTCGATTTCTGCAGAACAACAAATGGGTTGCATATCAGCAGGATGCCTATTTAATTCGCTCGGGTTATTCATTCATTCATTTTAAACAGTCGTAAACCATCCGTCCCTTTCCTTTTCGGCGGATATAACTTATGATATGAAAATGACAGGTATAACTTAAAATTAAATGGTGTCTGCAGGTATCAGCACCTTGGGCTAAGTTTTCATAAGTTACTTACCACTAATTCTATTATGTAACACTTAATATTAGGGTAAAATAAATTCATACAAAATTAACTACTACTGCCAATGATTACAAAAAGGCTGGTAATATATAATGGCTGTTCAATGTATATGTGAATGGGTTGATTGAGGAGCTCAGCAGCGCCGGGGTGGGTTGTTCAGTGGATGGCTGTTTTGTTAACAACATCAGCTATGCCGATGACATGGTGCTGCTGAGCCCCTCAGTCAATGCTCTGAAGCTACTGATAGCAATTTGTGAAAGGTATGCTGTGGCTCATGGACTCAAATATAATGTAAAAAAGAGTGAGATATTATTGTTTAAATCTGGCGTTAAAAGGTACTCAATTCCTCCAATAACTCTAAGCGGGTCTCCTCTTCAAGTTGTTCAGCAATTTAAATATTTGGGTCACTGGGTCACGGATACTTTAAAGGACGATGTGGACTTGGATAGGGAACGCAGAGCACTGTCTATCAGGGGTAATATGCTAGCACGTAGGTTTGCACGATGTTCTTACGAGGTGAAGGTTACCCTGTTCAAAAGCTATTGCCAGAGTTTATACACGTGCAACCTTTGGAGCAATTACACCAAAAAGACCTTCAGTGCTCTGCGCGTTCAATATAATAACGCCTTCAGGGGGTTGTTGGGGCTGCCCTGGCGCTGCAGTGCCTCGGGGATGTTCGCCTCCTGGAGCACTGATGGCTTCCAGGCTGTTCTACGCAAGCGTGTGGCTTCTCTGTGGGAGCGAGTGCGGGGCAGCAGCAACAGTCTCCTGAAGGTGGTCTCACAAAGGATGGACAGTCCCATCCTCACTCACTGGATGTACATGCATGTGACATCCAATGAAAATTATAAATTTTACTAACTTAGATATAATCTTCTATTACTAACAAAATATGGATAAATATCTGAAATAAATATTTCATTCATTCATTCATTCATTCAATATACAATATTGTAAAAATTGAGCTACCTTAACGTTCTTGTTCCGATAAATTAGTGATCTCTAGACATAAATAATAGTTTGTACTCAGGGGCGGATCCAGAATATTATGAGGGTTATTTTTCCCAGACTTTGTATATTGTGTAGAATTTAAAACTTCTTTATTAGTTTCTGTTGGTTAACCCTCTAAATCCACCCTTGACTGTACTTATTAAATAAAACAACAGAAAAAAGGAAACAGTACAATTGCCTAAGTACTAACTTCTACACAACCACTTTCATTTAGAACCCTTACAACTAACTCTCGTAAAAGAATAAACACCAATATTTTCACACAACGAAGTTAGGATTTCGACTTAATTATGACTTTAGTAGTACTTTAAATCATACAGGAAGTGTGATTTGTTAATTTAATTATTAAATATGAGTACTTACAAAGTTTATTACGATATAAACTGTTGGATCACATCATCAGCATATCTTAAAAAAAAACAATATAATCAAAAATAAAATCATCAAAAATTCTGCTGATTTGCAAGATGACAAAACCGTCCTTTTTTATTCCATAAACAATGATAAATGCACGTGATTTAGGTAGAACTACATTTAGAATGGTATATACTTCCAATGGTACGAAACATCCGGTCGAAAATTTCTACTCTTGGTTAGTAAGAAAAATGTCTTTTGGGTATTAACTCATCGATGCATGCGACTGTAAACGAAAAGTAAGTACACACTGCTCTCAAATTCTAATTTCTTTATCAGTCTTTATCTATGTACTTTTGTACATGCAAATGTGCTGGCATGTTCGGGGCTAAAATGCGACTTATTGGCTACCTACATATAACTATATTTCATTGCCAAAACTTCCTACGTTTGGTATCCTTACGACTGTTTCTTTGCCTACCTTGTCTGTGTCTATGAGGGATCCCGAACTGTGTTTTTTCGCTTTGGGTGCTAGTGGTGGGACTTCGCTGCAAGTGGAGCAGTTATCGTCGACTCTAGAGCTGGAGGCTGTGAATTTCTTGAGGCTGCCTGTGGCGAGAGATCCGTTAGACGACGAGCAATGTGGGGGGAGAAGCGGTACTCGCTCTTGGAGGTCTCTGGTGGACCCTGTTGGTCGGTGTCCGCAACTGCTGCCTGAGTCCGAAGGCGCCACTTCAGGACAGCCACCCATTTGGATCCATTCCCCTATCCTGAAACGTGAATTTGTTCAATACATTACTATATTGCACCATTATAAATACACTTGTTATCAGTAACAAGAAATTACATTCAATTGTAATGTACAAAGCAAGAGGATTTGCTTAAGTTTATACAGATTACGCATGAATTTTAATTTAAAGAAGAAATGTGGTACCTAATATGTGGACAATGTGGTTGACTGTACATGTACTGTGGAAATATCTTACACATATTGTTATTATCATTATCACCAGCCCATTAACGTCCCCACTGCTGGGGCATGGGCCTTCCCTATGGATGGATAGGGAGATCGGGCCTTAAACCACCACGCGGGCCCAGTGCGGATTGGTGGTTATTAACGACTGCTAATGCAGCCGGGACCAACGGCTTAACGTGCCTTCCGAAGCACGGAGGAGCTCGAGATGAAAACTTTTTTTTGTGGTCACCCATCCTATGACCGGCCTTTGCGAAAGTTGCTTAACTTCAACAATCGCAGACCGAGCGCGTTTACCGCTGCGCCACCGAGCTCCTTACTGTATTGCGCGCCACCGAGCTCCTTATCGTATTGTTAACATATTGTATATAAATGTTTGATATCCCATAAAAATAAATAAATACCTGTTCACAATCTCTTCGAAGTTAGGCCTCCGCTGCGGCGCGTGTTTCCAACAGTCCCTCATGAGAGAGTACATGGGTGGAGGACAGGCCGCAGGGGCCGCCAACAGTTCGCCGCCTCGCACCATCGATATCACCTCTTGGTTGCTGTACCTGGGTTTAACATTCAGTATGAAATAATATGAGTTCTATAGTGTACCTATAGTATGCATATGATATCATTTGTACCTACTAATATCTAAAGTAGGTTACAATAGGTTACTTGAGTAGTTAGTTTTGAATTCGACGATAAATAAAAAAGAAAAGGTTGATTAATTTTTTGATAGCTAAGATATCAATTAGCTTCTATTTCTAGATTACCATTTTATAATTTATCTTTGACCCAGCAAAATATCCTATTGTCAATAAACTCATTTAGGCACGTGAATTATAGCGACATATGACCATAATAGATAAGATGGCAATAGATAATTTCCAGCTAATAATCACATCTTTGTACGAAAGATAGTTAATAATAAATGAAACATCAGACTATAAATGGTCAAATGCTATTATAGTTTCATTGTTTTAACCTTAAGGAAGTAATAAAACCTATCACGTAGCATTCCACCTGTGACTCCGTGTGGAAGAACTTCTTCATTTATCAAATATAGCCTATGTCACTCAGGAATAATGCAGATTACTGGAAAAATATTTTTTAAAGTAGTTCTAGAACACAGTCTAGAGTTCTAGAAACAAAATTACAAACTTTACCTCTTTATAGTATTTGTACATACTAAAGATAACTTACCCATAATATGGTTGCAGGCCATAGCTGTATATTTCCCACAACACAACACCATAAGACCAGATGTCACTCTCTGTTGTGAATTTGCCATAAAGAATGGACTCTGGAGGCATCCACCTAACTGGTAGAAGACTCTTTGATTGCACCTGGAAAAACGTAAGTGTTACAAAGTGCTGCAAAATGGCAAATAATTTTACTTAACACTGAATTCTATACTTACTCTATAATAATCCGAACTATAAATGTCTCTTGATAGTCCAAAATCTGATATTTTCACAATAAAGTCATCAGACACTAAACAATTTCTTGCAGCCAGGTCTCTGTGAACATAGTGATGTGATGCTAAATACTGCATCCCACTGGCTATGTTGTGTGCTATGTTCAGCAGCCGCAGTGCAGGCAAGCCCTTGCCAGAAGGAGGCGCCCTTCCCATAAGGAACTCATGCAAGTCGCCGCGCGCCATAAACTCAAACAGCATACATAATGGTTCCTCTCTTAAAGCTACCCCAACTATACATACAATATTATCATGATTCAGTTCTGATATCAAATCTATTTCTCTTCTAAAATCAGCCTGAGTTTTCGCCGACGCGTTTTCCTTTAAAGCCTTCACAGCTACATACTGAGTTTCGCCATTTCTCTTCAGAGCTCCCTTGTAGACTTTACCAAAAGCACCTTCACCTAATTCCTCCAAGAATTTTATTTGCGAAAGAGAATACTGTGGAATACGTAATATGCCATTACCTCTAGTATTTCTAGTCAAGTGTGGCTGATTGGCAATATTTTGATTAGTTAGTAACTCATTCATTTCTATTGGAGAGTTCAATCTAGAATTCCCGTAAATATTCTTATCAGCATTTGGTAAATTGATATCCCTAATGGTAGCTGCATTCCCCTTGTTTTTGTGTCTATAGCACACACAGATAATGAATCCAATGATAGATAAGGTCAATAGTAAGAACACAATTACAATGTATATCCAGATTTTATGTGCACATTTAGGTATATCACAAAGTTCTTCAGTTTTCCTGTCTTTGTCTACTATGCACCATGGTTGAGACTTGAGTCCTCCAGGGTTCCTGCAATAGCTGTGTCGTCCAGCCAATTCTGGATAATCTGACACTCTAACTCGAAGTTGTTTTGACCATTCAACACAGGCCATTCCATTATGAGCCACATTGACCTTTCCCAGGTAACCACTACCATCCTCCCAGTAACATTCATCATCTGATACCATTACAGCTCCAATGCCAATCTTCAAACAATCAATATCATCTTCCGGCAGGTCTTGGCACTCCTCTAAGGTTAACTGCTGACCAATATGTGGATGTCTCTTAGCTATAGCATACTCCATTTGACATAATTCATTTTCTAAGATTTCACAGTCTTGTTTACAGACTCGCCTTAGAACTGTAGAATTGTGGCGATAATTCAGTGTGTCTAGTATACTATAATTTTGGGTCAATGGAGTCAATCCTTCAAAAACTATAGGCGGTGAATCATCTGCTTCATTAGATATGGCTGATACTATATCAAATACTCTCTTTGCCTCTTTAACAAAGTTGTCATTGGTCACTATGGGATCTCTACAAATAGGGAATGTGGAATAGCAGAGACTTGGCAATGCATAACCTTCACATTGAGAGCTGATGTCATTGGAATACTTGGTAACTTGGATAGCTTTTATCAACTTATCCTCTACAGCAGCTTGTGTAGTATAATATGGGATGTAAACAAACTGTCCTTTGAGATGTAACTCACAAATCTTACCCTCATACTCCTGGCAAATTGGTTCCAATTTCTCTGGTATCAGTGGACTCTTGGTAGCTACTGAACTAGATCTCATACCCTCAGGAGCCAAATCTGTTGTCTTCACATTAATATCTAGGTCCTTAGCTATGTCAGAATGTGGAAATAACGATGTGTATGTCGGTAGCTCATAGTTCTCAATGCCATCATTGTCTTTTATCACAATCAGTCTTGAAGTCTGTCGTTTTTCATATGTCTGCTTTATTACACAAGTGTAATTACCTTCATCAATAGTGCTAATGTCTTTAACTCTGAGGTTAGTGCCAACTGTACCATTAGTCTTGTCTATTTTAGTTGTTATTTTAACTTTTTCGCTCTCTGTTATGGTTTTCTTGTCCTTGAGCCAATATACCTTCACATTTTTCATTAAAGTTTGAAGAATGTGATCAGGGACCTCTTCTAGGGACGTTTCTATACCTTCTTTATTTTTTGTATATACTTTAGTAAAGTTCATGAGAGCCTCACATTTGAACCTTACATCGTTTCCCACAGAACGCGATATCGTTGCTGGTAGTGTTTTGGAAAAATTTATGTCAAGTTTTATGTTCCATACTTTTTGCTCCGACGTCCCGTTTGCCTTTAATGATGAGAGAGAATCTGTTTTTTCTGGGGTCGTTGACTGACTTTCACTCACGGATAAGCAAAAAACAATAATTGCACAAAAGTATTTCATGACTAATGCTTTCCATAACACTGCGACACAAGAATGTCTTTATTTCTGAATAACATACATGTTGGTATCACTCTTCTGATCTATATAACAGTATAAATAAAGAGATGCTAACAACGACAGGGAGACGCTACAAATTTCCATAAAAATTACAGTAATTTCAATATATTTTTATAAATAAATATTCTCCCTTCCGTCAAGTCAATATCGCGATCGCAAGCAGGTTCGACCATAAACTATTCTTTTTTTTTCTATAAAAGTGACAGTAGCTCTATTTTTGTCCATACTCGTTCTTTTACACGAGTGGGAATTGGTGGGAATACACAACGAATGGATTGTGTCCCTTTCGATATGATATTGGATACTGTGAACTGGGGCTACAACTCGTCCGGGGCAGGTTGCACCAACTAATAACCGCGCGCATCATTACCACCTTGTTACCACTGTATAAAAAAATATTTTTTTAAAATAAACTTATTTATTCATTTAAATAACATTCTTATTTATTTTATACTTATATCTTAGGTATGAAAGTGTAACTTGTCATGATTCAATTCATTATAAATTATTATTTAATATAAAATAGCGGCATCATTTAACGGTTATTATTAAAAACTTTCAAATCGTGTATCCAGCCAAACACGATTTGAAATTGTTTTGTTCCCGCCAAAATATTACCAGCCAGTTAGTCCAGAGTAACAGCCAAGCCAGTCGCAAAGTTCGTTTCAGAAGAATTTAAAACAAGTTCAATACAAGTAATCGAGGATATTAATCAAGTTCTTCCTCAATTTCTTCTTCTGTAATTAGCAATTCGTCGAGTAGGTTAGAATCTGGCGGCAACCACTCGCAGCTTGTATCTTCAGAAGAACATATCTGTTAACAAACAATGTTTGTTTAGTACGTCAAAATCATAAAAAGACTCTCTCACATATCAAAATCTAAAACGATTCAAACAGTGTCCGCGTACGTAAGTACTTAGATAGCGTAAGCATATACACAATATAATACTATCATATACTTAAGTATAATTTTGACGAATACCTACTTTTTTATTTACTATTCTGTTATTAACCCTTCAGCCGTGTACGTAACTGTAAGTTTGTAACCAGTTTCGAAGTAAACATAATTATTATTTCTTCGAAACTGGTTTCGACACGAGAAGTAAAAATTTTGACTCAAATTTATTCAAACTTGTGTTTATGCTTAAACTTGCAGCTACTTTGTCTATTTTGTCGTAAGATGAATAAACCATATGTATTATTGTGAATTTAACTCACCTTGCACTTGCAAGAGGCGGCCTCCACGTAGTGGTAGTCCTCAGTATTAGGGTCCACGCCAGCATCGCAGTGCCGCAGCTTCACAAACTTGTGGCGCCTCTCGTTGTGCACACACACGGGGTGATGCGACTCCTTGTATGGGAATTGCCAGTGCGATATCTAGAAAGATTAAAAACCGATCAAGTTCTAGTCGGACCTTAGTAACTTAGTAACAAGTTTTAATGATTCATTGAATGTTTTTTTAAGTGTATTAATTAAATGTAATTATTTATACAAAGTTAAAATAAAGGCCCTGATATACAGGGAAGCGAGAGTTTCTAGGGAACCGCGTTGGAGCGCACCGCTTAATACACGTGTACCTAATTGTCGTTCCGAATGTTCCGGAAGTTTTGCAGGTTGTACTTATTGGCGAAAATTTGTTAGAACACATGGTGAACCCACCTAAGTGAGACACACATCTACTGATAGTTTTTATTATATTCATACCTCATAAGACAAGCAGAACCCGCCACAGGACTGGATCTTCACATTGTCCCAGCATTTGCGCCCTTTCAGGTCTGTCTGCACCGCTTTGTGCATGTGGTACTTAGGCCGACAACGCGTCGTGGCGGCAAGGCATGCGGTCAAATACAAGACCAGGGCGAGGGTCACCAGCCATTGTCTGTGGTCCGACATTTTGGCTGCAACATAAATAGGTAAAAGTAAACCTTGCTGCACATAGAACCGGAACAATAGAGGACCGAAGCGCGATAATCTGAATGAATCCGCCGTTCATATACAATATATCAGTCGGAACCGCAGCCAAAATTCCACGCCCGGCCCACTCGTCTCGCTTTCCGGGCTCTGTGTGCATCTGTAGGTAATATTAGTCATAACACAATCACAATCTAGATACAAATCTAAATACAAAGGAGGAAGATAAATCATCACACAAAAGAAAAGTTATACATAGTTTCGGAATCATCGCATCCACTAATACTGCATTGTAGCATATGCACTGCAGTATTGGTAGCTATGCAATATTGTAATTTATTAAATAAATAATAATAATAACAAAAAAGTTTATTCAGGTAAAGATTATATAAATTAAACATGCCAAAGACCGGACCAAAGTGCTATTAAATTAACCAATGCGTTTTATTGCCCACAATTTAAACTGAAGGGTGGCGGAAGTATCAAACTCGCTATTTTCTGTTGTAACAGTAGTAGTACCTTATCTAAATCTCCGCCCTGTCTGACGAAGTTCAGATGAAGATTATGTTTTATAAAGAGAAGACGACGACGTCAATGCATTTCTTACACGCGAGTTCACAGCATCAACAAAACGGCCCACGAACCATTTGCGCGCCAGTGCCGCCGTATAATAATGCTGTACAAAAATAGTCCCTGCCGTTTAGAACGTATAATTTGAATATTTAAGTTTGGAACTTTTAATTTTTTCCTCTTTTTTCTGTTTTTCCACATTGCCTAATGGACTGTTACACCATGTACCTTCATAGGCAGGAACTTAGAAATGTAAATTGTTCTAAAAAGGTCTCATCATAAGATGATTCTTCTTCTATGGTTGTGAGTTGAGTTGGATTACAAACCTAGCGACTCGTAGTCACGCGATGAGTATAGCCTACGCCTAGATATCCAGACACAATAGTACGTCGGCGAACGTTTACTAAGTACTCTTCTTCTATCGTGTGGGTTGTGAGGTGAATTACTAACCTCATCAACCCTGGTGTAGTAAGGGTCATTATTGAGCCCTACATGGCTTATTTAACGACGAAGGTGCTTACTTACATCAGTAAATAAGTAGTACCTAACCGCACCGGGACCAACGGCTTAACGTGCCTTCCGAAGCACGGATCATCCTTTACTTTCAGACAATCAGGTTATCAGCCTGTAATGTCTTAACCAAAAAATATTATTATTAAGACAAAGCGATTAAGTATTGTGATATCTCTACTACCGGGTTTCGAACTCTTCACCTCCGGATTGCGAGCGCAACGCTCAACTACTGGGCACAAGGGGCCGTTATAGTTATAATTTATAATATTATGATATAATATGAACTTCACTATGATACTTAAGTGTTCGTGAAGTTGAAATAAGTATTTTCGGTTAGGTATTCTTTCCTCTATCTGAACTATGTACTCATGAGCAATATAATGTACCCACTTTAGGACTCTGTCGCACTAACATATTAGACATTTAGTGAGCCTTACAGTTCAATTTGTCAAAAAAGTTAATGTGACATGGTACCAAAGTGTATACATATTAATGTTCGTGACCGTACCTATATAGGTACCTACATCTAAAGGTAACGTGAGATCACATTCTGTTACTTTTGGCAATATAAAAATAAGAACACGTCGGTAGTCCCTAACGGATAGACATTACAGCCAGCCTAGAGAGTGTTCGATAAACTGCCTTTGGCACGGATTCCAAAGTCCTTAATTATGTAGGTGTGAAACACTTAAGTATTATCCTCAATAATACGAACATAATCATCATCATCAGCTCATTAACGACCCCACTGCTGGGGCACGGGCCTTCCCTATGGATGGATAGGGAGATCGGGCATCACGCGGGCCCAGTGCGGATTGGTGGTTATTAACGACAGCTAATGCAGCCGGGACCAACGGCTTACGTGCCTTCCGAAGCACGGAGGAGCTCGAGATGAAAACTTTAAACACGAACGTAAAATAATATTACGAACATAATATTAATCATAATTATAACTCAACGAAACTTAATGAAACGTCAACTTCTGTGGTCAACGTATTTAATATCGTCTTGGCAGTACGGTGAAAAATGTATATTTTAAACATAAAATGGGCAAGTAAAATAAACAAGAACACATTGGGTCTAAAGCAACGAGAATTCGGCAACTCCAAAAAGTTATTAAAAGCGTTGGAGCAGAACAAATTAGCTCATTTGTAGAGCTGGTCCGGCTGGCGATTCTGAATACCATCATCGCAGACCGCATTTCTACCGACTTGTAATTAAAGATGTCAACTTATTTTTTATAATTCTGAACTGGTTGTTGAACAGGGGGGTTAAAATGTTCAAATCGAAGCGATTCATCTAAGAAAGCAATATTGCAATTTGACATTTGCGCATATAAAAAAGTGCGCAATGCAAAGAACTGTCAAATAGCAATATTGATTTCTTAGATGAATTGCAGGTACCTATGTAACTATTCTGCATTCATTACTAACGTTTCGGTATCAATACTCTTCTTCTTCCGTTATTAAGTAGGTACCTTATATTATTATTTACTTATATGCTTTAGTGCCGAAGTACGACTGGTGCGATAAATAATAGTTTATATAGCCAATAGAGTTGAATCAGCGTTCCTAGGTAAGTATTTGTCGCCCGGTAAGTTAGAGAATCGACCGGCCGGCAAACATCTGTGGCAAAACGAACCCGGAACGCGAACGGGAAAACATATGACTCCACACAAACTCCGTGCTAATTGCAACACATTTGCCATATCTTATCGCTGAGATTACATTAATCACACCAAATCACCCAGCCTTATTCGGACCATCATGCCGAAAACAGTTTTAAATTCTCTGTTTCACCGAATTTTTAAGATAAGCCCAACCAAGAAATGTGGGTTGATAAATTAAAGCCTTTTAGATCGCTTCTTCGAATACATTTATTTTGAACACCTAATGGTTTTGATTCTTTTAAGTTTTAATAAAGGTCTTAGGTACTTAGATATAAACTCAACACGCACATGTCATGAAATATTCCCAATTGGGCTAGTACATCCATTGCAAGATGACCTGAGTAGGACTTAGTACGTCTTCGCCGAGCTTTCTGTTAGACCAACGTAACATGTGATGAGCCCTAAAACCGAGGAAAACTGTGTTAAACTCCCGTGACAATAAGTCGGCAAGAAATAAAAAGCTAAGTACTTATAACGAACTCTACGGTGACTTTAACATTTACTAACTCAAGTGCATTAACTTACTTACTATGTATAAATATATCTCGTTACGAGATCTAGTACCTACCTATCTAGGTATACTATACATTTTTCACTTTACGGTGAAAAGTAGCTTTCGCAATAAATATTTATTTAAGTGAAACAAAAGCACACTGCACGTCCAGTAACAATACCATCCTTTATTCGATTCTTACATCCGACAGAAGAATAGAAATCGGACTGTTTTCTATTTCTTTCTACACTACATTCCTTTTCTACTGTACTAAACTATAACCTTACTGAACCAAATACTTAGTAAGTACCTACTTACCTACCACACTTTACCTAATCTAAATATTCAAGACAAATAGAACAATTCCGTATTAATCGCTATATCAATTTGCCGCGCTAACGCGATTATGGTAGTCCATGATTAATAAGGTAACCAGCCAAGCCAGATTCGGTCACCTCGCGTGTAACAATGCCCGGGCGAGGCTTAAAAGGCTTCTGGGAAAGTTAATTATGATGACACTGTGCTAAGCTCTGTGGAGCAGTATTGAATTTGTGAATAGATTATCTAAACAAGTAAATAATTCGTTCAATATTATTCTAGACTTTTCACGTAGCATAATACTTCTTTTCAAATTCAAATGCTACATACTATTGACTATATTGTACTACACTACACCGTTCTAATAGCTAAGTACAAAAATGTATCCATTTGCTTACTTTACCTTATCTATTTTATTCTAATTGTGATATTTTATTTGTTTTTCTTTGTGAACAATAAAAGTGCCTTAATTGTAAGTTTATTGTGTATAAAACATGAACTTTATTCTTACTCAAGTCATAAGTAAGTTACGTAACGTAGAACATAATGTCACCTCCACTTTACACGTAAGTAGGTAGGTATAGCGACACGCTTGGGCATTAAAAGTTTTCTCAGTTAAGTAGGTACAATGCTGCTGCATTGTTAATGCATATTTATAAAGATCTCCACTGGAATAGTTTCTCCGGCAACTCGCAATGATGGTAATGGCTTCATCATATCTCTTTCGATCGTTTGGACTTCCAAACCACCAATTATTGAGTCAAGGCGTCAATCTGCTATAAAAATTGTGTCTGCAGGTTGATATTTGAAAACCTCGTAATCGCGTTTTTAAAAATAATTAAGTAGGTAGTCTAAATTTTTACTTGGAATGAAAGTTAGGTTTTGTTACAGAAGATCACTTAAGATTATGTTTTTTTTTAAATGGCACTTAAGTGGTTTTCTCTATAATGCGACGATATGCGATTCTTTAGAGAACGCTGGGTACCCTCAAACCCGTTGTCTTAAATTTTGTACCTGGTAAGAACCCTCAGCGCTCCGCATTTATACGGCGAAGTAGTTAATGCCATTTTCCATATCATCTTTTCAGTATATTCACACTATTTTCTAATACTTAATAATAACTAATAATATATCCTTCTCTACTCCATGCATGAGTCGTATCCAAAGAGGTATCCTGTATTTCTGTATCTGTCGGCGACAAGCCGTTGTTAACACGAGGCCGCGGCCAGTGAGGGCAGCGTGCTAATATGGATACACAATGCCTTTAAATTGTACCTCATGACGAATGGCCCGTGGGCTGTAGCTGTAGTGAGTCAGCGAGGTGAAGAAAGTGTAATGTACCTACTTAATTCTTACTAGTATCATAGAATAAGGAATAATAACGTATAGAACGGCAACTCTCCGCTCCCCACCGCGTCTGAGCTAGGTTTACCCCGGCGGACATAGTTTAGTCTTCAATCGTATGGCGTCAGACGTCACAGACACAGATGCGCGTGTACGATAATGTCAATGTGTGGTGTCTGTGTAAAAAGAGGTTGTTTGTATAAAGTGTCCGGGGTGTGCTAGTGCTATAACTGCGAAAGTGACTATCTGTCTGCTACTTACCTTGGATGAACATTGTCACATGGTAATTAGACAAACAGGGACGGACATATCATACTTTCAGGTACGATCCGAAGGAGTTTCAGATTTTGAAGACAACATAACGCTCACGACTATATTTCCAATTGTAAAGAGTTTTCAGAGGTTAATTTATCTGATGAACTAAAACCCACTTACACCTCCCAAGCTTTCTATTAGACCAAAAAAGTGCAGAATAAAGTTAAAGGCGTTGAGCTAAAAACGTACAGTAAGCACTCGGACATCTCCTCGTTATACGAAAAGAATACAGAGCATACTTGAACACGCTGTTCGTTATGTGGTTTTTCTGGGTGTTCGCAAAGCCAAGGCAATTTAGAAATGTTTGGTTTCTATCCAGAATTGAACTCAACCAGGATCCCTGGTTTAGTGATTGATCATGCATTCGGTATACTGTGTCTAGCCTAAACCTTTCATAAACCACTGATCCTTGCTTATACTTGCACAGCATTACTGACCATTTTCAGTAGGTAGGTATCTATTTTAAATCCACATAGTAGACAAAAATCTAGTATTTAATTTATACAATTCCTGAACAATACAATTTAGCAAAGCAGTAGACGTTGACGTAACTTGAATAAATTGCCATTTGTTGCAGTAAACTGCGACAATGTGGCAATAAAAACGATAAGAATCGCGGCAGACGTGACAATTTCTCAGAACATTTTAAATGTCTTTACTTTTCTTCAAAAGAAGGCATTAGGACGGTCTTGTTGTATTGTAAGTACTTACTTATAGGTACTCAAACAGTAGCTGCTAGGTAAGTAAAAAAACGACTTTCTAGCTGCTCTAATTTTATCGCTGTCATGTGTAATTAGGTCAATGATATTATATTATGAAGGGATTGTGCGCATCAATTATGCCGCATGCATGTGCCATGTGTTGAAGATGCCAAGTTGGACGCAAACATCGTCTCAAGGCGTCGTCTTTTGAAAGAATCAATTGACTCTAGTAAACTCATAGCGAGGGAAATTGAGGGAAATTTATGACTATCATGTGCCATGATAGTCATAATTTATGACTATCATGATTATCATGGCACATGCATGCGGCATAATTGATGCGCACAATCCCTAGGCATAGTCAAAAGTCATCAGGTGACAACTCGCAGCCATACGCAGACTTCAGGTCCTCGATACGGCCCCGCCTATGTGGTCGACAATTTCCCTTGCTATTAGTTTACTAGAGTCAATTGATTCTTTCAAAAGACGACGCCCTGAGACGATGTTTGCGCCCAACTTGGCACCTTCAAGCCTGTTGTCTTAAATTTTGTACCATGTCAGAGCCTTCAGCGCTCCCCATTTGTCCGGCCAAGTGGTTAATACTTAGTTACCATTTGAGACAAACCTACAGCGAAGCTTGTTATCATCAGTCCATCACTTAACATAGGTATGATAGACACAGTTCAGGCAACTTTGACAACAAGCCTGGTTTGAATTTTTTTTTTGACGAGACTTTATGGATTTGTGGTAGGTTTACCGCATTTGACATTAACAACTTGGCCGGCCAAATGACAGAAGTACAGTGGTATAATTGGATGACCCGGATGACAAGCTGCTGAAAACATTATTATGCAAAATCTAGCAGAGAAGATAGTGTAATCGATTGAAAGTATAAGTCCTTACTTAGATAACGTTAATAGTGATAGTTTGAGTACTTATACTAAGCTAAAAACTCAGCCCGAGCATTAAGCTCAACCCAAATGTTCCATATATCTTGTGGCGAATTTGCCTGAGAACTATAAGGTCGACTTAGGAGCGTTATTTCGCCGACAACGCCCGCTCGCGACGCGCGTTATCCGCGTGCTTGCATCGACCTCACCGACAAATGTGAAATTGTGAACAAAACTTTATACTAAGCGCTTAGTGACTACGAGTGTTGTTGACAACTTACCGTAAATTACTGTGGAAATGCTGCTTTGAAAGTTATTGTTTTAAAGTTCTTGTGCGATGTGGAATAAACGCCATTATATGATAAGAGGTAAGTGGGATGGAATAATTGTAAGTTATAAGAATTATATAAGTAAGTAATTATTTATTAGTAGGTATTTACACTTACATGGATTTGCTATCTATTTAAACGACGACGAATCTCGGCTCATCATCGACAACTTATCACTTTCGTAACAAAATTGGTAGCAACAATGGCTCTGCTCACCCATTGCGGACTATGGGCATAAGAAGAAGTCATAAAAGAATTCATATGGTAGAGCGAGCAAGTAGTGCCTAACCTACCTATTTTTTACTGTGACGAGTTTAGTCGCGGATTTCATCAGAATGCAAAATTCTTAGCTTTTTTACTTAGAAACTGAAACATGATTCAGTAACAAACCGTGAAATTGTCAGAACAACTCGTCGGCACGGTGTAAACATATAAAAGTTCACCTTTTTCAATTTTATGTTTTCGTGATAGCTATTTAAAGCTCAATTCACACAAAGCCTGCAACGTACCTAGGGATTATTTTGTGATGACATTCTTATTCAGAAGACAAAAATCAACCCATCGGCATGCAATGGTTCATTATAAAGACGCTCGTCCCAGCTTGACAAGTCTCGTCCGAGTCAGAATTTTTCGATTTAGTTTTCTTTTTACGGGAGTTTCCCTAAGCACCGGTGAGTGCTATAAAAACAAAAATCCTTTAATGGGTCATCATATTAGAACGGACACAATCTCTCTTCTATCTCAACCTCGTAAGACCCGGATTTCCAGACACAACAGTCAAACGATGGGTTTGGAATTTAGGTTAGCTCTACTATAAACGCAGAGGTAGGGGCAGACCTAGGAAGCGTTGGAGAGATGACCTAGGCACTTTTAACAGAGAGCGTAGAGAGACAGAGAGACTGCTCTCCTGATTGGAACAGAAAGGGATGGAAAAGCAAGGGCGAGGCCTTTGCCCAACAGTGGGACATACCAGGCTAGAAAAAGGTAGTGAGCCAAACGTACTTAAACGTACTCCCTAAGTACTTAAGAGATGAAACTAAAACTAATTTATTTATAAAAATCTAAAAACAATGCTAATTAAAAAGAGCTATTATACTGTAGACGAATTTTTAAATGATAAGTTTTAAATTTAATACACACTTCCTCTCTTCCCTTCAACGTTGCTGTGCCCTACAGGGTCCATGTTATAGTTCCTATGCCTATGTACTCGAAACACCCCATTATACTACATGGAATGCAATAAATAATTGAATTGAATTGAATAGAAAAATGTGTGGGCACTAATTCATCTTGCGATGGATGTATCTTTGACTACCCTGTTGAGATATAGTCGTGAGCTTATGCTATGTTATGTATTAGGTATATCTATAACGTAGGAAGAATACAGTGCATCCGTAAAGAACCCCGACAAAGTTTAGTAACCGCGAGCGAACTAGGTGGAGCGAATACTAATTTATTAATGTAAGAAACTAAGTATGTGTTTTTGTTTACAGGAATTTAAACATACCTACTGACTTTTATATGAAAACAACATGAAGTCCTCAAATAAATAAATTACCTACCGCATTGCTTTAGCGATTCCTTAGAGGTTAGATTTTAAAGACTCTACTTATGAGGTTTAGAGAATTTTTGGCGTAGTTACATGCCTCTAGAAACATGATGGCGATATTTCGTTGACGATGATGTGTCTGAAGACGATGATGGTGTGTTCTCTTCGGCAACAAATACTTCCGATCCTCGGTCTACTGCTGATTATTGGTAAGTGAACTAAACAGAACGATCAGTGATTTTAATATTTCAATGAAGATAACATTTTACACGTACCTAAAAATTAGATTTGTCTAAGTACTTTTAAGCTAGTGTTCTGCTGTTCGTTAGCATAGTGATGTATCAGTGCTATTAGGTCGATTATTTTCTATCTAACAGTACTTAGTTATTCAACTCACCACTGTTAACAAACTTCTACTCAATAAAACTCGTCCCTAATTAGGTAAGTATAACGGCACAGAACATCTATCTCGTATAGAAGATATAATTTTAGTATTTTGATTATTTGATGATATAACGAGATATATACCGAATTATTAATTCAACAAATTAGTTTTTAATCAAATAATTATACAAAGCTAATACCTTTTTGACCTAGTTTGTTTGAGAGCTCTACTCTACATCGGATAAATTATTCCGTCAGTGGCAGCCGCTGTTGATTTGACGAAGCATTCAGAGCCTAACGGGAAGTTTCCCAGGCTAACATTCGACAGCATGTCGATATCGACCGGGAACTAATATTCCTGCACCCGATGCACACAATCAGCCCATTAAGATCTAGATCAGTACCGTTATCTACTTTACTTAAGACTAAGTACGGTCACGAGTACTAATATGTACACTTTGAAACCATGTCACATTAACTTTTTTGTCAAATTAAACCGCAAGTCTCATTAAACGTCAAATATGATAGTGCGACAGGGTTCTAAAGTGGGTCTATGATATTGCTCATGACTGTATTTATTATTAATCTACTAACATCCTCCATGATGTAGTGGAAGAAACTATATAGCTAGGTATAATTGTATGACAATGACAATTTTCCCTTTAAATCTGTCTGTCTTGCAATCTTTGAGGGCCAATTATTTGGTTTTTTGATACTACTTATTAAGGGTACTTTTATTTAGTAAGTATATTTCTAAAAGCCTATCAAATGGAGGAGTTTTTATAAATACTTTCAGGGTCCATGACAGCTCATGTGTTTATTATTCTTCAGCGAAGTTTTAACAACTGTATGGCATAATTCTCACTTTGACTTCCTAAACTTTTTTTATCTTTGATTTGGCTGTTTTTATTTTTTCAGCTAGTGGTCCACTTTCTTAGAAATATGTACTTATGAAGTCATCATCATCAGCCCATTAACGTCCCCACTGCTGGGGCACGGGCCTTCCCTATGGATGGATAGGTAGGCCTTAAACCATCACGCGGGCCCAGTGCGGATTGATGGTTATTAACGACTGCTAATGCAGCCGGGACCAACGGCTTAACGTGCCTTCTGAAGCACGGAGGAGCTCGAGATGAAAAATTTCTTTTTTTTTGTGGTCACCCATCCTATGACCGGCCTTTGCGAAAGTTGCTTAACTTCAACAATCGCAGACTGAGCGCGTTTACCGCTGCGCCACCGAGCTCCTCAACTTATGAAGTAAAATAAAGTAATTATTAAGAAAGAAAGCGCGACAAAATAATGATTTCTGAAGAAAGGTTATTTTTTTGAAAATTGTACAAAATGGGTCATAATTATCTCATATGTCCTATTCTAAATAATCACTGAACATATATGGCGGTGTTTCTGGTAGCCAATGAGCCCCTCTGTCAAATTTTTCATTATGAATGTGAATCTTTGGACCACCTTGTATGTACATAAACAGCCTATATACGCCCCACTCCTCTTAATCTAATATACCGGAGGGGGTATGGAGCGTATTCCACCCGCCGCCGCCGCTGCGGTCCACTAAGAGCCAGAGGTGTTTCAACATGGTCTTTTTAGACCCCGAGGTGATTTATTTTGGTTACTCTGCCTACCCCGACTACGAGCGTATCTAGCGTCTGTTTTATGCCATACATAAATTTTCTCATATTAGGAACTTAGCATAAACTTAATTTAACTATAAGTAGGTACAGTACCAGCTGAAGTGCAAATATTGTTTAGCAGAGCGAGTCCACTGCCCGCTTGGACGTTATGCTCCAACTAAGCTAACAAAACCAAACTTATATCGAATAACTTTAAATAGATTCTGAATAGTCGGCTGATATTGCATTCGGTATTAATTCATACCAGATACAAAGTTCATTACTAAACTTTACCTTGTGTTTGTAACTCGATTGTTATTATTGTAAAGTGAGATTAGTAATTATTTAAGTAAATTAAAATTATGTTTCAGCTGACCATTGTCTGAACCTTGCTTTTTTATTATACCTAATTATATCTGTGCTACTTGTATACAATTAACATGGTTTGAATTTAGAATCATCTTTTGTAAACGTAAAGGTAGGATTTATAAAAAAATCTTGAAGCCTGAAGGTAACCTAGACCTTATTCAGTTACGAAAATCAATGACTAACGTCTAACGGAGTCTATAAAACAAATACAGAACAGACTTTCATCACAAATTAAAAGTTTACATTCGTACGTACTAGGTAGGTCTCCTTAATTTTACCTGAAAAGCTACTGGAAAACGCAAGTAAGTTACAAAAGTTTTACTCAGTTTAGTTGCGAACTGATCGCCAGTCCCGTTACAAGGAATCCCTTCGAATCCCCGGGCTTTCCTATGCAAATCATCTCATTTTCTTTGTGCCCACGTCCAATTTACACAGAGGAAAACTTAGTTAGGTTTTTCGCGGAAATCTGTGTCCCAGGGGTGTTGAACTGCATACAAAATAGGGGCAGCGCAGTGCTCTATTGAAATAGAAAAATTATGGTTTTATTTTCATATAGATATTGCAGACTAATGTCCATTACAGATTATACTAAACCCACAATATATTTGATATAATTTCACGCTTCAACGTCCTTTTTTAATCAAGAGTCTAAGTACACTCTATTCTTTAACAAAATTGCGTGATTGGAGGTTTACTTTCCTTGAGGCTTATGGGTTTTAATGTCGATGATCGGACTCACCAAACATTACTGTCAGTTATTATTCAGTCGTCAGAGGCCTTTTAAATGGCTCATGTAAGTAATTAACGCCTACTTACATTCGTTATGGTAGCAGTGCTTAGCGCCTGTTATCAAAATATAATTTCCGCAGAATGCATAATATCGCTAAAGCTGCTGGAGCTACGCGTGCCCTCGCACGTGCCGCTGGGAACGCGCGCCGAACTCTCGTGCAGCTGGCAGCTGGGGGAGCACGACGTGCTGTACTCCGTCAAGTGGTACAAGGACGGTCGTGAGTTCTTCCGACACGTGCCGCGCGACCTCGAACCACGGAGGAAGTTCCCGTTGCCGGGAGTCGACGTCGAGGTAACTGCTGCACTCGGCTCATACCGCATATGCACACGCATATGCGCACTGAAACGAGGGCCAGCTGTCCCTACATAACATTATTTTTGTCTAAGTATAATATCGTCACTACTCACTGTGGTCGTGTGGTACACCGGCTTGCTTCACTAACGGAGAGCGCCGGTTCGAAGCCGGGCAAGGGACTGGCATGAGTTATTATTTTATCTTAAGTATATGCAGTTTTCACTAACCCAGGATCGACGGTGATACGGCTCACTACCTATCACGTTGGTCTAACAGAAATCTCGGTGAGGTGTGGGCACTTAGTTCATCTTGCGATGGATGTCCCTTTGACTACCCCAATACAGTGGTGAGCTTATGTTTCGTTTTATATTTATAATATCTCGTTGGTACAACTTCTTTCTAAGACGCTCAACTAATGATTATTTATGTTACCCTCCTACCTGCTACGGTAGACGTTCGACACGTCAGGAGGCAACGTGACCCTGTCCCCGGCGGTGCTGGAGACGGGCGGGCGGTACCGCTGCGAGGTGTCCGGTGAGCGCCCGCTGTTCCCCACCGTCTCCGACCACGCTGACATGCTCGTCGTTGGTAAGCAAACCACTGCTTTTATCCTATTGGGCTAGGAGTCTGTAGAAAATACAAACAACTGTCCCGTACCTATCTATATTCTCAAGACCCACCTGCATATTTATTATGTCTGTCTATGAAAAAAATTACTTGTAAGTTAAGTATAAGTACTAAATACATAGAATTTCCAACGATTTTTCATTTTGGTAATTAAGCCCGATATGCGCGGCGTTTTCATTAATTCTGTTTTATAAGACTGTCCATGATATGAAACATCTCAAGGCACAGTATAATTATTCCTTATTCTATGGCGAGAGTATGCATTGTTACTATGGTATATTTGCTATACCTACCGCTTGTTAGTACCCAGAGTGTAGTGTACACCGAACGCTTCATTAATGTTTTGCAAATACATGTGAAAGCGGTTTCGTGCCGAGAAATTAGGCAAGCTTCTTACTACGATGCTACCTTTTATGCAGGATCGAGACGTATTTAAAAGTTTAAAGACTTCCGTCGAATTAAGCTCTTAGAATTTATTAATGAAACTTGAAAGATTTTTTGAAAGTCCAGTAGGAACTACTTACAAACAGAAAAAAGATGATAAGTTTTAATTTAAATACACACTTCCTCTCTTCCCTTCAACGTTGCGGTGCCCTACAGGATCCATGTTTCCCTGCCTATGTAACACCCCATTGTACTACATGGAATGCAATAAATAATTGAGAATTGAATTGAATTGAGAAAAGCACCTGTAATGTAGGTATCCATTTTACCTAAAATTTTTATCATCTTAGCATTAATGAATTCATATAATTAATAATTCATGATTCACGTAATTAAAACAGAATATTCAAGTTACGGAAAATCAGATGTCTAGTTACAAAGTCTCAGGAGATAACATTATTTAAAAGGTTATACGGGATAAAATCTCGGCTAAGGAGAAAACTTAAATCCCTAAAGATTCCGAGGCGGTAGTAAGATAGAAATAATCTAATTTGCCTATCAACTATCATGGCCAAGATACCAAGTAGGTAGTTACTTAATTTTTACATTAAAATGCTCTCTCAATCTCAAAGTTTAGTCTTCGTCCAAGTACCTAAGTTTTAGAAGTTGCAATCTCCACTAACCATTAATGATACCTAAGTACTTAACTTGACTGAGGAAGACATGAGCCCTTTATAAGTAGGTACCTAAGGTAGATAGGTAACTTAGGGTAAATTTTATGTAATGAGTATGGAAGTTTTGAAATGGAAATGATACATGATTTCGGCCAAGTCGTAAGACCGATTGTGCGTTTAAAATCGAAACGGCCTATTGTTTAACTATTATGTCTGAAAATCTTGGCACAAATGAAAATTTCCAAGATATACCTTCAGGTGACTTAGCTTCATACTTGCCGCTAAACTGCACATAATTTCAGTTCTACCAGACCATGGACCAATGATATCCGGGTTCCGGTCTCGCTACCGGACCGGTGATCGGGTGCAAGTGAACTGCACATCAGGACGATCAAGACCCGCCACCCAACTAGCGTGGTACATCAACGGGGAACCTGCCCCAGCGAGTGCCGTCCAATCAGCTATTGATAAGAAGACTGAAGACTTGGAGACCACAAGTATGGCACTGGACTTCGTAGTTCAGGAGACGGACTTTAAGAAGAATGGGCTTAAGATCAAAGTGAGTAAAAGCCATTATCGTACGTGATTAGATTATCCCTAGGTCGTCATAATTATCTAATAACCTACCTACATATATACCTATAGGTAGGCACGATGCGGTTTTACTTTAAAATTATAATTTTGAAATAACAAATAGTCACTTCATAAAATAATAGTTTTCTAATTATTTCTAGCTCTGTGCACCCCATATTATGTAGGTAGGTAAGTATCTATGTGATGTAAGATGTGATCCAGCTGATTTTGCCTACGAGTCCAGTCTAGTCCAAAGAATCTAGAAAGTCGCTTCTACTATTTCATCGCAATAACAGCGTTTATTGGTCGAAACCGTCGATAAACTTCACACCGTGGTCGACGCGGTTGCCTGCAGCATGACTCTATCTCTATGTACTTATCTAAAATATAAATTCCTCATCCCTCAGTGCCTGGCGACACTCGCTCCAGTTTACTGGCGAAGCAACGAGGAGAGTGCCTTGAAAGAGAAGGCCATAAGCAACCAACTCCTCAGATCCAGCTTAGAAGACGTGAAGGTCACCAGAGCAGACAGAGTCCTAGCCAATTCCGCGGAGTTCACCAATTCTTGGCGACATGTAGTCTTACTGTTATGCTCCATGCCTAACCTGTTTCTGAGAGGTTTGGTTTGGTTTCCATTCTTTCTTCAGGAAATATGACTTTGGAAAGTCCCATGTTATAATGCCCAATGATGTTTCATATTATTAGTATGTAGTTACTTAATAATAATTGTTAATGGTACCTACTTTAAATTAAATAATGGAATTTGAGAAAGGTATTTTTTTAATTTCATGTCCTCCTCATTCATAATCTCACAACCCCCTTTTTATTGGACGTTCTGAATATCATTGAAAGGTAGTAAACTTAGATATTAATGAAAAAATCTTCTTTTCTCCGTTAGGAATATTATTTTTTTACATACATTATATACATACATACATAATAAACTCATGCCTATTTCCCATTGGATTAAGCAGAGAATAAGTAATATGGAATTCTATTTGCTTCGATCCTGACACACTTGCTTCCTCCACCTTTATGAATCGTTTCATACACGCATTTCTTTTTTAAATCTCCTTTTTTGAAGTCCGTTAAATATAAATAGGTAACAATATCGAATATACTGACGAAGCCTGTGGTGGATTTACATTCTGTTTTTTTATTATTATTGTTTCTGAAAAATTGTTGTTAATTTTTTTACTCTGGTAACAATATTAGCTCACGACTAAAGTCACAATTGGGGTAGTCAGAGGTAGGTAGGTCCGTGTTTCTCTATGGTGCAGCCATATCGTATGATGAAATTAATTATCTACTAAGTACTCTCGTTTCACCAAGCTTAATTAGACAAACTGTCGTTTTTGATGAAAATTGTGTATCAAATAAACAAAAAGTCACTTCAGCCTAGCTATGAAAGTTTCAAATATCTGGACGCAACGGGGCTAGACTTTATTGAATTTAATATAACGTTTGAAAAATCGTATTCCATTGGAGCTCTTAGATAAGCGGGAATGGATAAACAGTTCACGGCCACGCTCGCGCCCTCAGCGCATGCAAGTAATAATATTCATCATCTTCCTAGCATTATCCTGTTTTCTACAGGGTCCGCTTATCTAACCTGAAGATTTGACAGGTCCGGTTTTTTATAGGAGCCTGTCTGACCTTCCAACCCGCGAAGGGAAAACCAGACTATACAGGTTAGGTCACATACCTCCGAAAATGCATTTCTCAAGAATATTAATTTTCTCACGATGCTTTCCTTCACCGCTGAGCACGTGATAATTTAATAATTTATGATCCAAACACGAATTCCAAATTAATTCGACAATTATAGGTCTGTGCTGGAAACCCACATCGAACTTAGGACCTCAAGAGTTCTACTAACTAACAATAACAAGTTCTAGGAAAGTAATAATAACTGGGTCATCATCATCATCAGCCCATTAACGTCCCCACTGCAGGGGCACGGGCCTTCCCTATGGATGGATAGGGAGATCGGGCCTTAAACCACCACGCGGGCCCAGTGCGGATTGGTGGTTATTAACGACTGCTAATGCAGCCGGGACCAACGGCTTAGCGTGCCTTCCGAAGCACGGAGGAGCTCGATATGAAAACTTTTTATTTTTGTAGTCACCCATCCTATGACCGGCCTAATAACTGGGTAATTAATAATATTACTAATTAAGTACTAGATTACCTCATCATCATCATCATCCAAGCCGTGTCCGGCGACGGCGACTCCTAAATGTCTACCTACCTACCTACGGGTACTATACGTTTTATAAAATGTTCTGTGATAGTTTGTTAGTCATTTGTCTTGTACCAGCTTGTACCTACTAAATAATAAAATTACCTCCACTAAACTAAGTATCCTATTTTTTATGTGATGTAGCACTTTACTGTCTTTTTGGTGTATTTTTTACTAGATATATTAACAACTAAGTATTATTCTATCTTAACAAATAAGTAAGCAAGTAACTTTTAAACAATAATAAACTAAATGTTTCTCCCTTGTGTTTTATTACAAAATGGACGCATTTTCTGAAGCTACAAGGATATAGTGAGGGCGATATTTTGTGAGGCAAATGCGCCATATCTGCGCAATGTAACGGCCACTCGGAGGGCATCTTAAATGCATAGCCCGTAGCAAGCGTAGCCGTCCGTAGCCCGTAGCCCGTGGCTGCAGAGATAAGGGGCTCCGAATAAAATACGGAAACTGAAAAGTAAAATATTATTCTAATGCTTAGTTTTCACTTATACTTCTGTCCACGAGTATATTGAAATGAACTACTGAAGTGGTGGTGATAGCATTAGTATCCAGTAATAGCGTATACTTACGTATATTTACGTATACATATCTACTACCTATTGACCACTGATGTTTGACATGTACTTATGACAAGATTCATTAATGGATAAGTGACCAAAATGGGAGTCCCACAGGTGATTTTTGTTTTTGAGGTCTTCCATGCTTGGCAAAACCTAGTAAAGCACCGGCAGTTTTTATAGGTTGAGTGGTTGTTTGCTGTGGTAAATGGAAGCTTACTTTTTTACCATTGCGATCTCATTTGTCTTAAGTGAAAGTCTGTCAAACCTGTCAATGGAGTGGCATACAAATAATATTTTTTGCCCGTGTCATAGACACGTGTCATTATTAAAAAATATGTAACTTCAAATTAATTTTCAAAATAATTAGCTTTTATTTTATTTAATAAGAGTCAAGCTTTCCTTGTACTATTCAGAAGATAAATTGTATTGTGAACTGTAAATAATAACTGATCGATGAGTTTGAATAGCGAAATGTTGTTTGAGATAGACAACCGCAGTCCGAGACTCCTATCCCCGAAAGTCATGCATAGCCCGCGGAGCTTTACGAGTAAGTAAGTCTATTTATACTGAACATTTGATGCAGCCGCCAACACATACTCGTAAGTAGGGAATTTCTTAGCGTGTTTATTATAAAACTACAATACAGCAGTTTTAGGAACTTTTATGACAGAATTTGCTCGGCCATTATTATAGACTAGATATAAAAATATAATGATAATTATATTGATTATTATAAGGTAAAATAAAATATGTATGATCGATTATAGTAGGCTTATAACTAAGTACGGTGAATCGTCAACGCAAAAATATCATAGAATCTTTAGCCTTTTTGTATCTTAGTTACCTAAAACTTATATAAGTTGGCGGGCGACATAATTATAAGTTCGCGGACGACATAATTATTTATAAGTTCTAACTGGATATTATAAAAACAAATCATTCTAGGATATTTTTGCGTTAGTTTCTCATCTACAGGACTGAGATCCACTTACTGTATATAATGTACCTACAGTGTAGATATGTCCCGTCTTCCCGTGGATTTAGTGCAATGTATTCTGCTGCAAATTCGCATAGTAAATAAGCCAGTCCATGGTCTTCTTAGACCATGAGCCAGTCGCTATTTATTTTGTTTAAAACATATTGTGAAATAGAGTTTAAACTTAGCGGCAAAAACGCAATAAACTGTCAATATCAAAATGACAGTTGTGCGTTCGAAAATAGCCGTTCTTAGCTTTATTTATAGCGTTAATTCTAAAGATCTAAAGTTTTAAAAAAGGTTTTACTATTTCCTGTGCCTGTATTGCTAAGCTGCAAAATTGCACGACCATTTGTATAATTTTGTGAAAATACAATAATTGTATTTACAAAGTGGGTTCCTTTTATTTATTATCGAAATTCTAAAATGACTGATGTTCAACTGGAGTAATGAATGAGTATGTTTTCGAACGCACATCTCTGAAGTCACGGACGGAGTGCGGGCGGGATTGTTTGTTGTTTTGTTGCGCAAAAAATTGCGTATTGTTTACTTTTATCGCGAGTTACGATGCTACTGTTGCGTTAGATTAACGTGCACACTTAACTTGTCCCATATACTGCGACCTGACTACCATGTCGACCCGAGCCCATGTAAAATCTAAGATTAAAGTTTGTAAACCTGTCTTCCACCTTCAAGACAAGAAGGCAGATGATGGGGTCCTGACCAATGGGATGATCAAGTCTGCGAAGAGGACCGGGCAGCTCAGCCTTTGCAACAGAGGTCTTGGAACAGGTACTTTATAGTATACAATTATGTATTATGTAAATAAACAATTGTAAAGGTTAGGATAATTATATGTCAAGGCTACAGTATCAATAAAAGGTACACTGCTACAATGTTACTGTCCACATCTACAATACGGTGAATAATTTATGAGTACCAGCCCTAGCTATTATCGTAGGCAAGCCTCTTTTATCACAACCTTTTATTGACGTTTATTTTAGGTTTTTATTTCCCTAGAATTTTTACGATTATTTTTCCTACTAAAATTTCAAAACATTTAACATTTCTCTCTATTCAGAACAAATATTTTCAGATTACTCAATACGACACGATACGAAATGATATTCAATTACTTTTATATTTAACTCTGGAATGTTTTAAATAACTTTATAATTACAATTGCATTTATTGTTCTTCCTTATTAAGTGCCAGAACAGGTCTGGAAAATCGATGAGTTGGTCCTTGAAGAGCAGAAAAATGTGGACTTTGCGAAGATGGGTTCAGACAACTGGTGGACATCGGAGCCCCTAAAAAGCCTCGATCTATCATCCAATGTCATAAAAGAAATACCATCCACTATCAAACTGCTACAGGAACTGGTTACGCTCAAGGTGAGTTTGTAACGGTCAACTTGTTTTTTATATTGTGCAGTTTTTTCTTAAACTGTATAAATAGCCTTAAATCATAGTAAACAGCAAGTATTTATTCATTCATGTGTTTTGTTTAATTGATTGTATAAAAAGATATACTTATTACAGGTGTTGAAAGTTGAAATTATACAAAAGAATATTATATGCATGTTTTATTCACATAGTTACATTACTTTTAATTAAAAAGAAAATATTTTATAATTTTGTCAGTAGTAATTAATTATGTCTCGAATAGGCAGACACACACTCACATTACACATATATACACACACACAAAATTGCAAAAAAATAACAATGCATAATTGCATTGCACATATGTGTACCTACATTATGTTTATTATCAAAAGTTACTGCAACAGTATTCTACAATATCGAAACAAAATCAGAATTATATCATGTCTCACAGTTATAATGTTCAATTCTACTGGCCTGTGTATCATGCAATCAAGTTATATTGTGTATTAAATGGTAATTAATTACACAATTAACTGACTTTCGCTTTCTATTCATGTTTTTCTGGCAGCAAAAAGTTTGCATGTGCAATTATTTGTTTTTACCTTGTCAATATAGTAAGCTAAGTACTTATATGTTTATGATTTGTTACATAAGTTACATTATGTTTGTAATAACAATTGTTTTTCCTGTTGTAATTTTATACTATTTATAGGTACAAAAAATAAAATGTATTTATTGAAGTCTTGGTATATAGAGCTTGATTTTGGGTTGATCATGTTTTTAGTTTAAATACAATTATCACCCAGTTTGTCATCTAATTGCCCAAAAGTCGCTTGTCTGGTAAAGCATCACGCTTTATCCTGTTTCGCTTGTAATTTTCTGGGGGTGAGAATTGGCAGGATGGTTGTACTGTAACACATTATACACAGGGTTGCAAATTGCGCAGCACTACTGCACTCAGTGACGCACGTTTAACGTCCCTCCCCCTGTTCTATAATATTGGTCTTATTTTTATACAGATATTTGGTAATTGCAATTGTGGATCAGAGGGGTTAAAAAGGCTACATCAAAGCAATTCATCTAAAAAGCAATATTGAATTTTGACATTTGTGCATATAAAAGTAAATGTGCAATGCTAAAAAATGACAAAAAGCAATATTGTTTTTATAGATGAATCGTTGTGGCCTTTTTAAGCCCATATAAAGCCAAATAGGTACCAGAGTATAAGACCGTAATTTGTTTCCAGCTTCACGACAATGCCTTAACAAAATTGCCTCCCGAAATTGGTGAAATAAAGAACCTGTCCAACCTAACTTTGTATCGCAACAAGCTGACCGCCCTGCCGAGGGAGTTCTACAAACTGGTCGAGTTGCGATATTTGAGCCTCTCTCACAACCAGATCAACAAGATTGAACCTGACTTTGGAGATTTGGTCATGTTGAAATCTTTGGTAAGCTGTTGTTATAGGCATAAAACATTCTCATAATCACAACAAAAGAGTTCACAGCAATAACTCTTGCGAATTATTAAGACACCTCGTATGTAAGCATTATTGGCTTTAGTTGTCTACTTAATTCGCACGGGTTAGAATTACACATACACATCTCGATTCCCATCGATAAATCCTACAATGGTAGGCATGGTACTGCCATAAGTTATTAGAATACAACTTTAAGCTTTTTTTGTCTGACACCCATATCTCGTTCGCTGTGGGAGAACTCCTGGACTATTATGGTCGTCATGGTGACACGTTATCAGAATACATCTTTGAACCTTTTTTTTGTCTGATACTCATATTTCGCGGTTTCCGACACAGATACACAGAAAGTGTGTAGTGTAATTTAACCTATCATTATTTATAATGATTTCGCACCGACCGCAAAAGTTAAGCGCTTCCCCGCGTGATCGACAAATCAGCCGATGCATGACTATTTTGCTTCGCTTCCTGATACAGTCAATGCATTTACATAAGTATACAGACTTATTAGGGCAAGTGGTTAGAGAACTGACCGGAAATAGAAACCACGTAAAATGTTGTTAATCTAACCAGGGACCATCATCTCCCTAGCGTTTTCCCGTTTTTCAACTTGAAGATTGGACAGGCCCGATTTTTTACAGAAGCGACTCTGACCTTTCAATTCGCGAAGGGAAAACCAGCCCAATACAGGTTAGGTCACATATTTCCGAAACGCATTTCTCGGGAATGTGGGTCGTCACGATGATTTCCTTCATCGCTGAGCACGTGATAGTCATTTTATGATCCAAGCATGAATTCGAATACAATTTTGAAAATCATTGGCTTAGGCCGGTGCTGGGATTAGAACCTGCGACTTCACAATGAGAGTCGAGCGTTCTTCCAACTGGGCTATCACGGCTAATTTCGGCGGCCAATATGACCAGGGACCATTAGGGTATTGAAGAAGATAGGGGTATTTTTTATAAGGAAACAATAAAGATAAAAACTGCCTATTTCTCCCATCAGGTGTCGCTACAGTTGAGTGTTCTTAAATTTGGCAGTTCCCCAAACTATTTGAGTAAACAAACATATTGATTTGGTTATATTTTACACTATAACTCTTTACGCAGCGTTTAACGGCAAAATCGTAGTATTCCATTTATTCCCAAAAGATCGAAAAGAAGAAAATTTAGAAAACCTTATTTTCAATCAAAACTGCCTTTTTCGACTGATCTTTGACTGGCTTTATTTTGTAACTCATCCTTCAGACGGGATACACGCTACATTGCTCTACATTGTAATACGATTTATCTCGAATTTTAGCTTGATAGTATGAAGAACTGTCAAATTTTAGGAACACGCAACAGTCCTGCCGCCTACATTTGAGCTTCTGGTTTTTATCCTCATTATAATGGTACGCTATGATTTCAGGATCTATCTGACAATCAGATCTCGGTTCTGCCGCCAGGTATGGGGTATCTGGTACGGTTGGAGACACTAAATCTTTCACACAACCAGCTCACTGAATTACCTCCAGACATTGTCAATCTTAGAGGTAAGTTTTTATGATTGTTTGAAGAGATATTTCAACTTTTTGTTTGCTACTGAAGTACCTATAACATAAACTCACGACTATATCCCAATGGGGTAGGCAGAAGTACATCCATCGTAAGATGAACTAAGTACGCACACCTCATCGAGCTTTCTGAAGCTCTATATTATGTCTCTCCACCATCACGCAGTGGTTAAGAGGCTTGTGTCTAGAAATGGGATGTGCATAAGCTATTTGTGTTCTGTTATATCTAAAGTTACGCTGACTGTATTTTTAAAATTAAATTATGCTTCTTAGTTATAGCCCAATTTATATTTTCTCTTAAAAATATGACCTATACAGGCCTACCCTGTAAGACGAGACGAGTGAGAGGTGAGGTAAACCTAGCTCAGCCGCTGGTGTGGAGCAGAGAGTTGCCGTTTTCTATACGTAATCAGAAATCAGAATCATTTCAGAAATCAGAATCATTTATTCAACGTAATTATCATGGATAAACTTGTTGAAGGTCAATGTAACATTTTGAATTTACGTCATTTCGCAAAGTGTTATGGCTGAGGATTATAGTATTATTCTTTATTCAATGATACTATTCAAATATCCTTGTTATGTAGACTTGAAGAAGCTGAATATAAGCCACAACAAGTTGAAGTTTCTGCCCGCGATGGGTGAACTAAGGAAGATGGAGACACTAGAAGCTAATCACAACGAGATCGAGAGTATGCCAGACTTCTACGGATGCTCCGCGCTGCAGGAGTTGTACATCGCTAACAACCATATTAAAGTAAGATAGATATATACATTTATACTTACTTTATTGAGCAAAAGGTACTGAAAATAGGATAAATATAAGAAATGCACAACCGTCGGCAATTTCTTCCTGGCAATCTAAGTACAGGAAAAAAAATACTAACAATAGATAAGCTTGTTTGAATAATAAACTGTATGATACGAGTAGAAATACTATAATGTGCTTGAGAATCGGTATTGCATGCTGATATGGCGAATAATTCTGTTATTTACGTGACGATACGAAATGACATGCAGATTTCAAAGTACGATAAGGTGCAAAAGTCCAATCCAGTTTCTTGCAAAGTATTAAATTAATTGGTTGCACTTAACACATCCTGGTTACATGTCGTTTCTGTAATAGACCAAAAACACCTACAAAAACATAAATTTTATAATTATGACAACCAATGGTTCATAATTTCACCACTGTTTACAAATAATTCGCTGGGCTTAGTGACTGCATTTTTGCTCTTTGATTGTACCTAGTTCTTGAAATAGATGTGGTGATAACTTCGACCCATATCGACGTGCCCAGATTTCGCTCAAGATCCAAGAATGTTTAAAGAATACGTCTACACGTCTGCAATTTCTATGATTATAGATATTTAGAATAGATACTGTACTTTGCAGGTGTAAGTCACCAGATTGTTAGAAAAAGTAAGGTGATTAAGTCCTTTGGAGAGATAAGCCGTTAAGCCGTTGGTCCTGGCTATTAGCTGTAAAAAACACTGCCACTAATCCGCAGTGGAGCAGCGTGGTGGAATATGCTTCGTACCCCCTCCGGTTGAATGAGTGGAGGCCTGTGCTCAGCAGTGGGACGTATATAGGCTGTGTATGTTATATTACTGTACAGGTTTGCCATCACTGTTCACTTCGATTGAAAAAAATCAAATTCTGCGATCGAATCAAATTCACACATGGAAGTCAAGTTAAAAACCTGTGGTTACATTCTCTATGTTTTAGGAACTCTCGGAAGAGTTTTGCGATCAAATGCAACACCTGAGCGTGTTGGTGGTGCGTGACAACGAAATAGAAGTTCTGCCTGAGAATATCGCACTGCTCAAGGCTTTGAAACGCCTGGACCTCACCAATAATAACCTTAACAAGTAAGTAATAATGCCTAGATAGCACAGAGTGGGCAAAATCAATAAACTCATGGGTTTCATCCTTTTCTTAAATTTATCATATCTGTGGAACCCTTCTCGAGGATCTCGCGTAACAGTTCCTTGCATTTATTCGTACCAGATTTTATTTCATATTAATTTGATACACTTGAAAAATCGATCCTGAACTTTAAGAAACCATCTCAAAAAACCAAACCACCCCAACTTCAAACACTGTAAGAAAATACCACAAAATCACAGATTACCGTCAACTATAAAATGCACTCAGGTGTTTGGATTACTCTGCTCAATTGAGTTAACAAACTGTGCATAGCTAAGTTTTGCTGACTCACTCACAGTAAGAGGTCATAATAGTCTTGACTCCTGAACAAACAACTGAACGGACTGATGGCAATAATTCGTAGGTTACCAAGAAACCTGGGCCTGCTGACGCAGCTGCAGAGCATCAACATGGAGGGCAACAAACTGGCGTTCATGCGGCAGGACGTAATTCGCGGCGGCACCGACCGCATGATGAAGTTCCTCCGAGACAGGATCTCCGATGAGATCGTCAGCGATACGCGGTATACCAAGGACGACTGGCCTGACAAGTAAGGTTTTATAAAGTGCTATTGCAATATTTGGTAGGTTACCCAGAAACTTTTAAATATATAACACAACTTTTAAAAATATATATAATAACACATAATTGTTGTAAAACGCCACCTATCCTGATTTATGTCAATTAATTTTAAAGATGATCGATAGATGGCGTTGCTAGCGAACTTGATTTTACTACTGAACCGGCCGCGCTCAAGACGGTAGCTCTAAAGTGGCTCTCATTATACTAGAACATTCTACGACCGAGTTTTGTTATAATCCCATTGCTGGACATCTTATGGTGACCGCATAATTACCCAACATAATACATAAAGGCAGAGGTGTAGGTATAGTGTATACACCCATTCCTCGCCAGCTACGTTGCCAGGTGTGTATAAGCACCGGGCACAAATCCTGTAATAATATAAATGTAATATTGCCATGCTTTGAGAAAATAATTAACAAAATAATTTATCTCACCCAGGTACACACTAAAGAAGAGCCAAGCGCTTATTTTGATTGGCAAGGATCTGACCGCTATACCAGACCACGTGTTCGCGGCCGCCGCCGACGCAGAGGTGCATATCGTGGATGTATCCAGGAATAAACTGCCGGCTTTGCCTATGGGGTAAGTTTTTGTATTGAGCTTAGGACCGCTAAAATAGTTTATTTATAAAACATGTTAAAGATTAGGAGAAGTAGAAGCAGTATGATGACTGATCCGCATGTTGAGAGATTATTAGCCCAACGCCCAAAGACACGATAGATCATGCTGAATAGGACATGATCCCTAAGTCTTTAGAAGAATGCGCACATTAGATCGGAATCGAATTGACTTTGACCCAAGCATCCGCAAGGTCCTAATTTACAAACATGATGCATTCTTTTTTCAAATTTTCGCTTCATCAAACTCTGATCATCGATTATGTTGTTTCTATGGCCTGAAATGACAATCTGATTTCATTTCTATTTCCAACTTGCAGCGTACTAAATGTAAAGGAGACACTATCGCAGCTGATCTTAGCATCGAACAACATATCGGCAATGCCCCCTGAAATCAGCCAGTGCTCCAACATACAGTTCCTGGACCTGAGCAAGAACTGCCTCGCAGACCTGCCTCTAGACGTCGCGGACATGAAGAACTTGAGGGAACTTGTCATTTCCAATAATAGGTAAGGTTTTGGCTTTATTGTTAGGTACTATTTTTGTTTATATTTGTATAAAAATGTGTATTCGAATGGATACTTTTTTTTGGCTTTGCTTACTCCATTAGGGGTGATTGTACAAAAGTTACCTTTATGGTGTAGATGAGGAACAACACAGTATGGATGTTTTATTCAAATATCCGCGAATTACGTAATAATGTTGCAGCCACCATTCGTATTACGTAAAACTTTGTTACTTCTTCACATTGTGTAATAAACCGTATTATCTATGTTTTATTTACCATATCCCATAATTCCGCCTTATTAACCCACAGGTTTTCAAAGATCCCGCGCTGTATATACGCCCTGGAAAACCTGGAAATCCTCCTGGCAGCTGAGAACCAGATTGAGGAGATCAACGTGTCGTCAGATGCACTGGCTCGGCTTAAGAAACTGGCTGTGCTGGATCTGAGGAACAACAGCATACTCACAGTGCCGCCTGAGCTCGGCAACTTTACGCATTTGAGGTGAGTTCGAGACCATTTTGTGACACGAAAAATTTGTGATAAAATGATCTATCTATAAATATGGGAGTCAACAGGATACTCACACACTGTGTCTGTACAGAGTTAACAACTACAAAAATGTAAGAATTAAAAAGGCGAACGCGTAGCGCCGCGCCGAATAGCAGGGGAAGTGAGACGCATTCTGGCGACATCAAGTTGGCACGAACGGACCAACATAGAATAAGGAATAATACTACACGTACAACGACAACTCCGCTCCCCCCATCAGCGGTTGAGCTAGGTTTACCTCACCCCCCTCAGTCTTACTTTAGTCCTCAATCGTATGGCGTCAACCGCCACACACACAGATGCGCGTGTAAGATAACGTCAATGTGTAGTGACTGGGACCCCAACGCACAGGGGCACCTGTACGATCCGTCTGTTCCCAAACTCGATTAAATATTTTAGATGAAATATTTATTCAGCCATAAAAAAGACCTATTTATTCTATTTCAGATCTCTAGAACTGATGGGAAACTGTTTCCGTCAACCTCGCCACGCCATCTTGGAGAAAGGCACTCCTTCCATCCTGTCATACCTTAGAGATCGCATACCCAACTAGGTATACTAATCACTATCACATCATTATACCAGCCATATCAAATATTCAGGATTGATCAAAAATCAAAATTTTGATAGATTTTTGTATCATTCATTAATTCAGTTTTGTTCATGAGTGTTTGCCAGTGAAACTGTTGTTTAGATCTTTTCACGCGACATCCAAACATTATATTAAAATTAATCAATATTAATACAACATAGAATTACACGTATATCCCCGAACTGGTAGGCAGATGTGTATTGTATAAATACATCCACACCTCGCCGGTTATAAACCAATATTAAGTATTATAATAATTGTTACTGAACTGGAACCTTTAACAAAACAGTCTATTGCCGAGAGATAGAATGAGAGAGAGTTTTAAATGGCGATGTTAGAAATGGGGCAAAATCTAAATATGCATTTTTTCTACGTGCGTTTGTGAGTATGAATGACCAGTTACAATTTACAATAAGTTTTGTGGAACATAGCGCAGTGATATTAAAACTGTACTAACCCACTAATTGAGATCTGTCTTGTGTCTCACAAAGGTGAATATGTTTTAAATGTCGTAACAAATTACTTTCGTAATATTGCAATAAAGATAAAAATGCTTGGGCTTTGCGCGAAACCTATTTGCAATAATAAATCTTAGCAAAATTAATTCAATGAAGTCAGCTAGTAGATTAATCTGCGTTTCAAATCTTCGCAAAAATTGCTCTTTTAGTCAAATAACATCGTATAGATTTATAGCGTTATTATAATCTTATAAAATCAAAGTTTCTCTTTTGATCTTTCGTAAGAAAACTGCATTCGCGTTTTTATTATTAAAAGATTTGAGTGCGTTTGACCACGAGCTTGGTCTTAAGCAGCGATGTGGTCTAAGGTGGAGCACGCAAACTCTAATAGTGCCTATTCACTCTTGCTTTGAAAATCGCCTTTGTGAAATGCAAACATTACATAGAATCCTATATACTTTGCGGAATATTTTGCGGAATGTGATAGATAGCGGTAAAGAATAAGAATAAACAATTATTCTGTGTTTCTAGTCACAGTTACACGTTTTTGTGATACTAAATATTGATGTTAGAAACACATTGCAAATTGAATCACCATTAGATTTAAAGGAAAAAGGTTTGTATAAGGGTGTTTTCAAACCTATCGACAGGGGCTGACCAAAGTTAGTCAGAAACTATTTTGTTACAATGGTATGAGGACGTTAGTAATGCCTTGGATTTATAACAGATATTGTCAGGAAGAAAATTCTTGTTAGCACTAAGGCTACCTATCGTGTCCTACCCAAAAAATACTTAAGTACGGTATCATCGCTACTTTAGTAGCATTGACGTTTCAGAATGGCTTCAGCCAAGGTTGTTTGTCGATAAGTTTAACACACCCTAATATTTATGATTGGCGAGTTAACTTTCTTTGGCCGCTATGAAATCTTTCTAAGTCAGGAATGTTTATTAGTCTTAAGAAGTCATACGTACGATGCCATAGACACAGCTTTTGTAAACCAAATATTTTGTTTGTATGTACCTGAATTGCCACCTATACAACATTTTATTGTTTGTTATATTTATTTTTTAAAGATGGACATTTTGTGTATTAAATACTTTGAGGTATGATGTATTATTTATGAATGTATTTACTCACTTCATCTTTTAAGGGACTGTTCATTCTAAAGCCGTCAGGTTTTTAAAGCGTATGGACACTAAAACCGTTGCGAAGCCGCCAACCGTGGCTTTGGTGGCCTATATTGAGTCCATCTTTATTCGCTTGTTATTTATTTTGAAATAGTTATTCGTTATATTCTTGTTATATTGCATGTTTTTGTTAAGTCATGTACTCTACGCTAAATTTATAAGTTTATGTAGGTTGTGAAAGGCTTAAGATGACGTACTATCGAGAAGCAAATGCCAAATATTGCAGATTTAGGGCTAAAGCACACGACGAATACATACCTACACACTATAAAATAAGGCTATGGTGCCGTTTCTGCCAGACGTCAACTTATTTTTTTTTTGACAGTTGTTTAACTAGCTCTGTCTGATTTTTTCTTGCATTTGCCTTTAGGGAAGATAGCGTTATTTTTGGAACTGTCAAATTAAGGTTGAGGTGAAATTTGTCTGCCATAATCGGTACTATTGTGTAAGTAGAATCACTTTTGTCATAATAACATTGACTGTGTAATGACGACAGTTGTAGAACAGTGTAATTATTAACTCTGAAGTAAGCCTGCTACATTGTAGTACAACTTTTAAATTTATTATTTATTTATTTACAAAGGTACATACACCATTATAGTGTAACCTAATGTGAAAACGAATATATAAAAAAAACAGAATAACATCAGTTTGAAACACTGTAAGAAAATACCATGCATGAAAATACGAAGCATGCATTGAAGCAAATGTGTGTTTTGCTATTTATTTATTTTTGTTATATATGTTTAACATTAATCGCCCTGATCCCTGAATAGTGTACTGTATAGTTTAGTGTAATTAGATAGTGTCTAATTACACAAAAAATACACTAACAAAATTCTCAGTCGTGTTCTTTACCCCTTACTATATAAGTATCTCAGATGCTATTTTTTGATGCAGTATTGATTATTTATATAGTGTGTTCATTGTGTTTTAGAATAGTCGAAACGTTTGTGTAAACTTGAAACATTTGCCGTGTGTTATATAGTGTGAACATAATATATGCCGGAGCACGTCATAGCTATTGTATACCTTAAAATCAATATTTTATTTATTACAAAGAAGCCAGCAGACATATTTATTGACAAGTGACCTTAAATGAATTCCTGTGTAATTGAGGCTTGATGAAAAAAAAAGCAATGCATTGATTAAAATTACAAGAAAAAACAATTTGTAACTACTACGTTTTGTGTATCCGATGGTGTCAAAGTAGAATGGTAAAAGGCATGTTTATGTGAAGCTTAAAATTAGGTACGTGTTACTAATTGGTGTTGGTTACTTTAGTACATATAGAAAAGTATTTAAGGTCTAAATTTAAATTTACCGATACAGTTTTAAGCCTCTCGTAAATATGGTACGTAAAATCAACTAATGCACAGTAGGTACAGTAAATATAAAAATATTATGATGGATAAAATTGATAGGAAAGTTGCACAATCAATGTGAACGTGTGATCTTTAGCACAAAGTGATAACAAATTGTACGTGTATGAATTGTTAATAAATACTGCTTGAAAAATATATCCAGATGTTTTCATTTGAACCTTCAACATGTTTGGATACAATAAATGAAAAAATCGATCAGTAGAAAAGAATCGATTGACCTAATATCGACCGATATACAACACTATGCTATAATGAACGTCACAACACTAGCTTGCGTTCTTTGACAGATCTAATTCTTACCGCGCATTGAGACGATTGTAAAATGTTAATGAAATCACTAATCGTACTGAACTGTTCGTACTGTTTAATACTACATAGTTGTTGTATCAAGTTCAACCGATAACAAACTTTATGGAAGAAGTAAAAAAACAAGTATTAAAAACAGCATTAACCTTTATTTGACCTTTTAGGTTGACAATGGAGTACCCAAACGCAAGATTCGGATGAGATGACCAACCTCCGATATAAATAACATTAATTTCATTTCCTATAAAACATAAAATCCCTATTCACAGCAAAAATATAAACATAACTCTTAATTTTTCAATGAAAAACTAAGTAAGTTTTAGTTTTGTTACCTTAAAACTTTACGAGAAAAATATACAATGTGTATCATAATAAAAGATTTTATTTTATAGTAAAACTACAATCAGTACTTATAATAGAAAAATCAAATATTTGATGCGATACCTGCTTTTAAACAAGGTTTTATTGATCTACAAGTTAATAGAGATTGTGTCTTCAAATCAACAAACGGAAGTGGAGCATGTGCCCACCAGTACACTAGGGCTTCTATTTATTATTCTTTATGTAAAAAATAAATTTGATCATTGCAATAAATCGACACAAAATTTTACGACAATTAAAATATGGCCAGGTGACCAAGAGATAAAATCAAAATATGTTAAAATTTTTAACATAATATAGCATCACGCCTGTGCCCCTGAAGGGGTAGTCAGAGATGTATACTATATATATTCACTTCTCGCCAGCTATGTTTAAGTCGATATCAATTATCTCTAAACCAAACACGAATTCAAAGTCGAATTCAGTGGTTCCATTTTTAAACTATGTTCATTTATACAATCAACAGAACAAAAAAACAAAATAAAGAAGGCACAATCTCTGATAACTTGCTAAACATGGTTCATGCAGATCCACTTATAAATACTCTGCAGTTTAAATAAAAGGTAAGTTTAAATCAAAATAATAATGACTTCGAAGGCACATTTCAGAGCTTACATAACACACAGGTGTTTCGCATCTTCAACCTCTCGGCTGGATTCCGACTCATCCAATTATAACACAAGTCTGAACAACATTGATCTATAAATATACATCAATTAACACACATTATCTTGCTGTACTATACACAAAATTATTGCAATTTATTGAGCGTGCGCCCTCCTAACATCGTCATTGACATTTGACATTCAGTTATTTATTATATTTCTCTCAGAAACAATTCAAAGTTATAGTGCTAAAAGAACACACGCATCAATTCATTAATCCAATAAAAATGTAAGATATGATAACTTTATCAACACATTTCTCCTTACAACTATGTATTTACGAATATTGGCATAATAAAAAAAAAACTGTTCGATTGAGGCACTATTATTATGTCACTAATAAGTATGTGGATAAAATAAACATGACATAAAAATAATGTATTATAATTATATTATATTTAATGTACCATCGCTTACAAAAATATCTTGAAACATGGCAAGAGTCAATGGTGTGGTTATGAGTATTGTCGTTCGAATACACGCGACTTTTCATATATATTATGCAGGCAGGGCAAATTACTAGTTATTCAACAGTAGAATCTAAGTCACTACTATTGATCCGTTGCCGATACTAGCGTATTTATATTTTTTGCTCAATGCATAATATTCCAGCACTGCCTTGAAACTAGCGAGTATTCGAACGATTGTTTTGGTCATGAAACGATATAAGTGTCATGGAGGACGCTTGCCAAGTTTGTCTAAATGATTTTATTAGGAGTCGCCCCCACTATCTACCTTTAACACTTGTATATACACATATTACGCGTAAATACTTACAATAGTGACCGATTATTTAATTGTGTTAAGCAATTTCCGTATATAGCATATTATTTAAATGTCAAACTTCAGAGGCTATAAGCCATCGAAGACAATGTACGTATAATATAAATAACTTAGTGAAAATATATTTAAATATCTCGTTAGACACGAACGGAAGTCTAACATAATGTAGTCTCTTGTTCCGTTTGATAGGTCTACTAAAACCAGTGTGCCGCCAATTAATACATCGTATATATACATTTTTCTAATATATATAATTAAATGTAATCTATACATTTATTGAGCGAGATAAGTTCATCGTTACCAATTGTACATGATAGTATATAAAGCTTATAAACAGATAAGTATTTACATGGAAGTATAGTCACGACAGATATTGATTCAACTTATATAGAAAGACACGAATGTAGTGTTGCCGACTGGTTGTCTACTATCGATAGTTGAGCGAAATAGAATAGATACTATCGACTGTTCTTGCGACAGTTAGCAGCAATGCTACACGGATACATACAATAGATAATTCATCATCATTGGTTTCTTAAGTAGTTAGAAAAATTTGCAGTTAGACTACACTTAATGATTGCGTAAGGGTTTAAATGAAGCACATTTATAAGTAAGGTCATAATAATATTATACTTTATATATAATATGTATAATCACTATCGTATATTACTATGTAATAGAGACATCATTTAATTAATCAGGTGTCAAAAGAACGCATGATTTTAACCTGTTTACCTCACTTCCCAATTTACATTATAATTTTATACATTATTTAACATGCATGGAACATCAAATAGTAATTTTCCGTAACTCCGCGAGTTAATTCGTAATTATTATAAGATTGCCGCTTACGTCACTGCCACTTCACGTCACCATATTTATGATATGAAATATATTTACACGCACGCCGCAAATTTTCCATAATGAGTTCAGAAGCAGTAGTTTTATGACCTGCATCGTGTTAATCAATTATCTGCACGGCTACGCTATCGCGCACAGGACGAACTATATCGTGGGTTTTGACCATCCATTGGTCGAAACGCGCGGTAGTCGCCACTGTTATTTAATATACGAACTCATTCTCGTTTAAGACACTTCACCACACGACAGCTGCGTGGATAACTGTTTGTATTTGAGTAAGCAAGAGGTGGTCGCTGCCCCGTTACCAGGTGAGGGAGTTGGAGATGAGCGCGAGCGGGCGGCGCAGCACGGGCGCGGGCGGGCGCAGGCGCGGGCGCGGCACGGCGCGGGGGCGCGCGGCGCGCGGCGCCGGCGGCGACGGCGCGCGCGCCAGCCACGCCGGCGGGGACGGCGGGGACGCCGCGCGTCAGTCACTGTCGCTGCCCGACTCCGACAGGCACAGGTCGTCGTTGAGCACGTCGCTCGGCAAAGCGGGGTTGCTCGTGTTACCTGGCGGAAATATTTACTATATTGTATACTATAGGGTCCAGCTCCAAAATAAGGACAATTCCATAACAGTTATCTAGGTATCGCTTAGTGATCTATTTGAGTGAGTGAGAGAAACCAAATCTTAGGACCTGGTTCGCCCAGAAGTTTAGGTGGAAAAAAAATATTGCACTTTTTTTTAATAATTCTCAATTTCAGACTTTTTCGACGAAAAATTCCACTTGATTTCAACTCTGAATCATGGTCATTTATAGGCATATATGCCTATTCCCAAGTAGCCAGAGGCGCAGCATTTTACCGATCTTGCAAATTAAGTACACGTTATTACAATCAGATATAACACACGTGTACAATTTGGGCGTCCTTATTGCTTATCTTTCTTGGATTTTTTTTTCTAACATAGCATGAAGAAGTCTAAATAAAATAGGAGTAAGAACAAAATATATTTACCGTTAGTAAGGCCATGGTGCATGTTGGGTGTGGGAGTGTTGTCCTCACTATCACTGTCGCTGCCGGAGTCACTGCCGCTGTCACTCGATGACGACGACGAGCTATCCGAGTGATGGCGGACCTACACCAAATATTGCACAGTTTATACAATGATGATGACTTGAGCCATGTCAGAGGCCTACAGCGGCTCAATAGGGTATTTGACTGGGTCAAAGATAAATTATAAAACGCTAATCTAGATATAAAAGCCAGTCTAAGATGATCAAAAATCAATCTCATTTTACTTTTCGACTTATTTCCGAATTTTATTTATGAATTAAGTTACAATGAGTACGACGTTTGACCGCTTTTATTGATGACGTCACATAGGACAGTATTTCCATACAAACTCCAAAGAAAACTTTCGTTTTGACGTTTCATAAAATGTATGTCATTTGACTAGGTTGTGAAGTAGCCTATAGTAACCTTGACACCAAGGTTGATGATGTTGGTCCTTGACCTTACAACCCACACGAAGGTGACAATGATGATTTAAAAAATATCAGGTAAAAATAGGCTAAGTGGAAAGTTAGTAAAGCAGAAATTGTTCAATGAAACATGATTTTTCTTTTAGATAAATTATTTTTGAGAAACAGAGAAATATTTTTTTTTGTTGTTTAAATCAAAAGAATAAACCTTGAAGACACTATAACAATAATATCTAGTTTTACTTAGTCTCACACTTATTTTCTAAAAACTTACCGGCGCAGGAGCAGGTGGATGCGAATTGAGCTGATGTCTGTCAGGCATGAATCCGCGGTCGGTCCTCTCAGGCGCACGATCCATTCTTTCAGGCGCACGATCCATTCTGTCAGGCGCACGATCCATTCTCTCAGAGACACGGTCCATTCTCTCTGGGCCCCGGTCCATTCTCTCCGGCGCACGGTCCATTCTCTCTGGTGCTCGGTCCATTCTCTCAGGTGCGCGATCCATTCTCTCAGGCATGCGGTCAGGCCGCGAGAGCGACGGTTGAGGGTATGAAGGCGGGGCCGCGGGCGCCGGCGCCGGAGCATCGTCCAAACCTATCATAGGCAGAGAAGCCAAAGTGCTGTTGCCTCCGCCAGACCAACTGGAAAATAAAGCGATAATATTTTTTTCTGACGCTTTTTACCCGATTGCGGCGAAGCAATAAGGAGGGTTATGTATTTGACTGCTATGATGTATGTATGCACGTCAGTTCCAACCTAAGTTCTAAACCACTTGTTAGAATTTAACAAATGAGGTGTCACTAGAAGCATCTTGATTGTGCTGTGGTTATAGGCTATGTGAACTTTAAAGGACGCGAAGTTTCTAATAATAAGTAATAAAAAGAACATTTAAATAAGTTGTCAATAACTTCAGACACAGAGTAAACCTGAAGAAAATAGGAAGGATTTATAATATTTGTTATTGTTTGTAGGTTCTCTAGACCTGCAAGTAGTGGCAAAAAGGTGTAGAGCTCATTTAGCTCAGTTTATCTATGACAAAAACAATAATTTCGATCACCGAATGGTGGCTACGCCATCTTATTACTGAGCGAGGGTCCCAACACCCTTAAACTTGGAACTTAAGGTCACTGGTAAAGGTATGTTAGTGTACTCACGGCGCAGCCTGTGGCGGCGAGGTCTTGACCCGTGTGGGTGAGCGCACCATGTTGACGACATGCTGTGGCTTGTGCGGCTGGGCCCCGTACCGCGCGCCTGCGCCGCCCGCCGCGGCCGCCGGCGGCATCGGACCCGGCGCTGGTGCTGGGACAGAAAATAAATCATCAGCCTCTGTGGTCCAGGGGTTGAGCGTTGAACTCACGATCCGGAGGTCCCGGGTTCGAATCCCGGTGGAGACATATCACATATTGTGATCCCTAGTTTGATTAGGACATTACAGGCTGATCACCTGATTGTCTAAAAGTAAGATGATCCGTGCTTCGGAAGGCACGTTAAGCCGTTGGTCTCGGTTACTATTTAAGTGAGTAATCGTTACATGAGCCATGTCAGGGGCCCTTGGCGGCTCAATCATAACCCTGACAGCAACGTTGATGAGATTGGTATTCCACCTCACAACCCACACGATAAGAAGAAGATCACCATCACGTTTGTATCTCCTGAGGGGTAGGCAAAGGTGTGTAGTACATACATCGACTCCTCGTCAGCTATGTTTAAGTCTCATGTAATAAGCGAGCCTATTGCCATAAACCAGGCACAAATCATGGAAACTACGTGATATCAATTATGATCCAAACATGATAAACCTTTAACCGTCCCACTGAGCAAAAGAGGCCTACCATACTTAGTATGGGAATACATGAAAAGTTGAGCAACCGATAGTAACTTCCGACTGTTGGATCGTATCCACTCCGACAAACAGTTTCTCAACTTAGTCACTTAGTTTAAACGTGAGCCAGGTGGAATTTACTTTCACATTTATAACGTTAGTATTGTCATATAGTTTATAACGTTATATAGGTCAGTATCTGGTGAGTCCTTTCAAGTCTGTTACGTTATTCCATAATCCCATTACCAGGTGGCTGATGGTTGGTGCGGCGCGTGGTTGCGACCCTGGTGCGGCTGGTGGAGCGCTGCGTGGTGTTGGTGGGCAGCTCGGGCGCCACGGGGGTCAGCGGCCGCGGCTTCGACACGCTCTCCTGACTGTAACCATACATATAACTTCTGTTCAACGGTCAATGTCCTACAGTCTGTGTTAAAAAGTATTAAGACTGCCTGGCCTGCCTGCTATCATCGGAATAGTTTGGACTGTAACAGCAATCTACATAGAAAACAGTAGATAGATATTACACTTTCTACATATATACATAAACCTACGCCCGTCATCCCTAAAGGCGCGGGCAGAGCCACTAGTCAAGGCAACGTGTAGCCTCTTTGAAGTTCTAAGGATCCCAAGAACTGTATGAAGTCATGCAAATGACCCATCTCACGACTCAATGGACACAACATAATCAATTTTAGTCGATTCTTACATGTTGTCCCTCCCTTAAAACTATATGTATAGAAGTTTAATACTTTTGCGAACACTTTTTACCTCTTCAAGGGTTGAATTTCGCAAAGTTCCGTTTTGGTGAGTACTTACTTCGTAAAAGGAACCCCCATTTTCTAATCCTAGCGCTTGTTTCGGAGATTTCAGTCATACAGTTGAGTGGGTCAGTCATACAGTGAGTGACCTATCGCTTTTATTACCGCATAAGTATATAGAGAGCATTATAATATAATGGTATATTGTGTACTGACCGCGTCTTCTTGACCTGTATGTTGCTAGAGAGCTTCTCGAGCGTGATCTCTCCGGTGACGCGGTCGATGATCAGCACGCACTCCTTGGTGTACGGCCGCTGGCTGCCCTTGAACACCGTCTGTGGGACGCCGGCGCCGTCTACAAACAGACAAAAATATTGTTTAGTCTCATCATCTCCCTAGCAATATCCCGTTTTTCACAGAGTCCGCTAACCTGAAGATTTGACAGGTCCGGTGTTTTACAGAAGCGACTACCTGTAACACCGTAACGAATATTGAGGGGGATGATTCAGACCATGATTCTGAGTTGATAAAATTCATGAATTTTTTTTTGTTTTTTTTTTAATTATTTTCCTATCCATACTTTTGCGACGGAAAATTCCACTTGATATCAACTCAGAATCATGGTCTGAATCATCCCTCAAAGTTTTCGTTACGAGACATCGGGTGCTAAAAAAAAAAAAAAATGCTGGGTGTTAGTGACAACTAACACCCAGTATTTTTATCACTATCACTGTCGTTTTTCTTAATCATTTGCAACTTGTTAGTTTTGAAGTTCTCAAGAAGAGGAATGAAAACACAGATTGCGGTATTTCATTCATTTGCCATTCTTATAGGGAATAAGTATACAAAGGGCTTCGTTTGGATTGATGGAATATTCACAATGAACTGGATAGGTACAGGCTTCGTGGCAAACCCCGAAAGCGACAGAGCGAAGGGAACCAGAGTAAGCACAAGAGCGCAACAAATTAAAGTAAGATGAAGAAGGAGGGTTTAGGTACAAATGTACGATAAGGTAGGTGTAAAGTCCAATCAGTTTTTTGCAAAGTAATAAATTAACTGGTTGCACTTAAAACCTCCTGGTTACATGTCGTTTCTGTAATAGACCAAAACACCGACAAAGATATAAATTTTATAATTATGACAACTAATGGTTCACAATTTCAACACTGTTTACAAATAATTCGCTGGTCTCGGTGACTGCACTTTTGCTCTTTGATTGTACATAATCAAATCAAGCCTTACCTAAATGTGGCACAGTGACAGTAACTTGGTTATTAGTTCCGACGTCGACCGTAGCCATTTTGTTCACATCCACAGACGCCGGTTTGAAGTCATCTGAATAATAATAATTTACTGTTAGTGTTACTATTTTGTATTAGAGTAGAACAACTTGGAGAGACCAGAAGTAGGTATCGATACCTACTTCTGGTCTCTCCAAGTTGTTCTACTCGTCAAGAGATCTATAAGGATATATAAAAATATAAAAAATAACAGAAACTAATTTTTAAATATTGCCCCCTTCTTTTCCCTTCAACAACTTGATATCACTACATAGTATAAAACAAAGTCGCTTTTTCTGTCCCTATATCCCTATGTACGCCTAAATCTTTAAAACTACGCAACGGATTTTGATGCGGTTTTTTTTAATAGATAGAGTGATTCAAGAGGAAGGTTTATATGTATAATAACACCCGTTAAATAGTAGAGAAATACTGTTACTTTTGAGGTTTTAATGTGATGTCGTATATAATTTCATTTTTTCCTCAGCATTGCCCGAGCGAAGCCGGGGCGGGTCGCTAGTTTAGTATAAATTAAAGTGTAATACAAATGACGTCGGTACATATTTGAAAGATTTTTCCTTAATTTTGTCTTACTCATTATTTATGTGTTACGTATGCACCATACATGTCGTGGACTGAAAAGAAAACTAAGAAGTTCGCGTGCTGCTTATCACCCTGCAATAACGTGCCAGCAGTGAAACCAAGAGTTCTTGTTATTTAAAAAAATCTACGATAAAATATTAACTATGATTATAATTTATATTACAAATCTGGTGTGTGAGCTCTACTAGAGCCTGTGCAGGGGGCTGGCCTGCCAGTAGCAGTAATAATAATTAATCCTTATCTTGATTTTAATATATAATAAAATGTAAAAACTTATGTCTTTACATTGTGTTTTTTCATTCTCTTAGCATAGTATCAAAAGTAAAATGCTAACGGGACTGAAAGTCTAAGGCTGAAAGACCTTGCCTATTTTATATTATACTTTTACTACTATGTTCCTTACAATAGGTAGCAACCTCCAATTATATAACAACCTATTGCATTAACTATTATCTATACTATTATTTATCATAGCATTTGTATATGTATTTGATTTGTAATATTACGGTAAATAAATTGCACTCAAAGTTAAGATATCAGACTTAGCTTTATAACTGGTAAGAAAGAGAATAGGACTAGAGAAGGGGGGTAAGAATAATTACAGTCTTATTTATGAATATGTAGATAAATATTTCAATAGTAACTAGTCAGTAGTAGTACTCTTTGACACCAAGGTTGATGAGGTTGGTAATCCACCCACAACCCACACAATAGAAGAAGAGTACTCTTTGAATGTCAAAAAATAATTATTTTTATTGAGGAGAATATCAACTTATTAGAGAATGCAAAACTATTGGTCATCCTGATAACTAAAGCTTTTAGTTATCAGGATGACCAATCCTTTGCCTAAGGGATATGTGAAAGTACCTATGGCTGGCATGATGAAGGTGTTCAAAGCCTCATTAAAAATACTTAATGAAGATGTTGGTTATGAACTGTAACCGTTGGATGAGCTTAATAGATCTTGTATCTATATTTCTATAATAAAGTGAAGCTGATATTGCAGTCAGTGGAATAAGTTGAAATGTCTTCTATTATTATTTTACTAATTCTATTTATTCACCCCAATCAGTTGAGGTCAACCTTTGGTATGCTGTTACAGCACTCTGTTGGTGCACAAGTCCAACTTGCACTTGTCTGAATTTATTTAAGGCAATCAATCAACTAGAGCACAAGTGTATACATGTTTCAATTTTAGGTCTTATTCTGTCCTAAGAGTTTGCTTACCACGGCCATCACTATTCGGAAGAGTTGCAGAGAAATATTTTCTTGTTTCATACTTTTTTGAGTGTGTATCCATAGTCAGGTTTGTTTTTATACTTATGTATTTTTTATTGAATCAATTATTTGAGTGTAGCTGTAAATGTGGGTATGCTTACACTTGATGGTGTGGTACTGTGAGGTCTTGTTGTTGGTGAAGCTCGACCCAAGCTTCAGCTCCCGCACATCATAGTTCATGCTGTGCTTGTCAGCCATTTTGCTGCTTTAGCCCATAGACTCCTGGAACCAACAACACTTTTACTATTACTAATCTTACCTTCTTATCCTTGTAACTGCCTGGACTGCCAAACACAACAGGTTTAGGAATTTAAAAAGCATCTGGGCCTTACAACCTTATCTTGCTAGCTAATATTACCCCACTGCTGGACATATGCATAAAAATAATTTTTAATTGACATTGAAAACAAGGTGTTAATGTTGTTTTCTGGTCAAAGGAAGAATACATTTACTGTACATTTAATATCTCAGTTCCCAATTTTATTTTTGAAAGAAAGCTTTGGTTGGGATTCATGTATTAGATAATTAACATAGACATAATTCTAAATGTTCTGAACCAAGTCAACCGATTATGACTTGTGAAACAAGCTATCTTTATCATAAGAAAAAGGAAACAAATTAAATGTTGCATAAATTATTGATTAGCAAAATAATTATTCATATATAGAAAGAATATTTTATCAACTTTTATCACTAAGTGATTGAAATAAATTAAAGTTACATGTATAATAATATGCGATCATATGCATACGTATCTTTACATTCACTACAGCTGACAGACTGGTTAATTTTTTTCGCCACAACACAATTTTTAAGTTAAGTACACTATAAAGCCACGTAAACTTCCTAATAATCCAATACGACTTAAATAATCGCTGAATGAAGTAATTTGCAACCAACAGCAATAAAAGAAAGTTCAATTAGATAAAATATGGCAAACAAATTCTAAAGACAAGATTGAGACCCTTACCTTCAATTAGGTTTCCAGCGAGGTTATTGATTGATTTGTTACTTACTAAGAATTACATCATCAGCAGGATTTTTAAACGTACCGTGTACATTATATTTTAATAGCAGAAAATACTTTAAATTAGCTCAATAAATTATACATCAACTATTTCTTCGACCTAGTTCCCATGACAGTTCACTGACGTTAGACGTACCTTGATTTCAAAGAGTCTTGATTTGATGAGATGATGAATGAATGAGTGAGATCAAGTGAACATTATTGGAACTTGATTGGAACATTATGATTATGAATGAATGGAAATTCTGAAAAACGCTTCTAGACAGGATTTGCGATTGGCTGATTTGCTTTTCCGGTTCCGGAAGTATTTCATTGGTAACTTTAAAAATCTATTTTGGGGTTTTCATCTCGTGTAAAGTCTTATATGCAAAGAATACTTGGTCCTTGCTTATATGCCAACTTGGTCCTTGATGCTAACCCATGTATTCGAGTATGGAAAAATACTCGAAGGTATTTCGCAAAAAGCACTATAAACTATCACCATGGGCGGTTATCTTCATATATCATTCTCGCATTATGTTTATGGGCGCTCATATTGAAGATGACAGTTCCACTCCGCCCCTCCTTCTTACTTCTTTCCTATTTCGCCAGCCATGCCAGAGTGCACAGACCAGTCGCCTTCTTCGACATGACATTTTCAAAGTTCCTCCATAACATTTAATTCGTTTAATTCCGTTACTTATCCTCTCAAATTTTGTAGCTGTATTATCTAACTTTCACCATGTACCATACGTGTAATGTTGTGAGTTGTGATAGTAGACAAAAGGACGTAAATTTTTATAGATTTCCAAAATCTGAGATAGAACTCCAAAAATGGGTAGAGTGCGCATTGGTTCTGAAAGATTGCGAAGTGTCCTGAACTTACGAGTTACAAAAGCAGAAAAGGTTTTTCTCATCGCCACGCGTGATGTCTTGCCTCCGCGTCGACGCCTATCCAATATTATTTAGTGCTGATGAGGTCACTACTGATATACCCCAAGGCTTACACCACGACGCCGATGGAACCAGTAAGTATCCTCAGAGTTATTTAAAATAATGTATCACATTATTTATTATTAAGTGGCTTTTCTATTAATAATTGATGCTATGTTTGTTGTTCTGCTCAGATAAGTTGGTCTGTTTGGGACAGTTGGTAGTGAAAAAAACAGTGGCAAAAGTCTGAGAATGCAACTCACTGAAACATTTATTACTTTTCAGAAAATGTCTCTCAGGAGCACAATTTTTGCAAGAGGAGACTGCATGTAGACCATTCCTACAGCAAAGTTGAAGTTCCAGAGAAACGTACAAGAGTCGAAAGTGGTAAGTTTTACGCATCTTGAATGAATGATTAATATGTAATATTAATAATTAATATGTAGTAGTAGGATATACACAAATATCCAGTTACGGGCAATTATTTTGATATTGTTTTACTTTTTATATTTATCTACAGATAGATCACAAAAAAAAAATAATGCCCTCGACAGAATGGATTAGGTATGGGTGTGGCGTAGTAGGGTGTTTATTTGTTTCTGTCGATTTAGAGCTGTTGTGAGGTTATTTTTTTTTGTGTTTCTTATTTCAGATGCACCCATTTACTCCAACCCTCGACGCTCTAGACGAAGAAGGCGTGTGATTGTCACGAAAAAAACTCTGACATCAATTTGTGCAAGAATTTACTCTCAGGATATGAGATCCAGAAAACAATCTATTAAAAAATAAAATAATTAATAAATAGCACAACCTATTTCATTTCAAATTCCCATTTCAAATGAAAATAATTAGATTTCATCACGAGGGTGAAGAGGGGAGGTGATTTAAGCTTAAAAAGGCCAAAATTGCTACCACCCAAAGCTACTAACTTCCATGGCAAATAATTCAATAAAAAAAAGAGCTGTCATGTTCTATAAGAGCAGTTTCCGCAGAGCATTTTTTACTACGGAACATTTCCGTCTTATGCGTAGCATCTCTACTTGGTCTGTGACTATCAATCACTATGCATGTTGTAAGTTGCGCTATATCACTAGTGTCAAAACTAATAAAAAAGTATGAATGATTGAATGAACAATTGAATGAAGGGTTACGAAAAAAACAGCTGTAACAATTTTAATTTTGAGTCGAAAGAATCTGATTTTATAGTTCCCATAGAAACATTAAAAAATGTCTAAAAAGTCAATAACTTTAGACATTGACCCAACTATAATGGAGAAAAACATGAGAATTATAAAGGCAAGTATGGATAAAATCCCTAGTTATTATCGTTATTTGCTTGCTTTTCGCAATAATATTGTTAATAATTCATTATTTAACAGGAAAACCCTGTAGAGGAGGAGATAAACAAATTATTCGCTTCAGTAGACACTATGCCGTCGAAGCTTGTCAAACCAACACCAGGTACCTGTTCCTGTCTATATAACTATTTTCTTTGTTATTGATTATTTACATTTACGCTATTCTTAATTATTAACCTCGTCAATCATTTTCCAGGATTCTGTGTCAAAACATTTACAAAACCTGAGGGTAAGAAAGTTTTTGTGAATATTTGCTTAACAGAGTCCATACCATGCCCTCGGGACATAACAAATGATGAGCTTATGCAAATCCTCAATTCTGAGGACCCCTCCAGCTACAGGGTGCCTATGAGCATCGGGGAAGGGCGCACAGAGCCGGATAAGTCTGGAGCTCCTGCCACAGTGTATGACGTAGCTATAAACCCAGACTTTTTCAAGAAAATAGAAAAGGATGACTTGTTTCAAACATTTTTCCTTACTGTTGTCTTTGAGGGTCTACAGGACAAATACCAATTTGAAATAGATATACAAAAGTATAACATTCTAAAGAATAGAAAGTCCATTGGAACTTTACAGTCTCATAGGATTCAGGTGAGAGATGTGAAGACATGTAAGGATGCCATGAAACCTCCTCTGATAGAAGAGATCAATGAGAAGTTACCACAAAAGATAACAGAAATCCCTGACATAAAGAAGAAGGAGATAGTGTATAGACTGAGACGTGAACCTCCCACTGGAGAAATAGAATACTTGTTGGCTGAGTTTATGATTCCTGCTGCTGTAAGTCAACTTGGGTTTTTACATATTAGCTGATGAATTACTTTGTGAACTTAAATAATATTATATTTAGTAAACAATAGGTCTTTGTTAAGAAATCATTGTAATAACAAAGAGGCCATGTCCAGCAAGGGAATAATACTGATGATGATGATGACTGGTGCAGGAGACAAGAATTAGAAGGGTATCATGAGCCCTCCACAATTCTGTGATATCTGAGCTTTTCAATTAAAACTGGCAACGATAATCATTTCTGTGCAACCTTCCAGGTGGAATTAAAAGATCTCAACTTAGAAGTGGGAGAAGACCGCTTAGTTCTGGACTCGAAGGGGCTCTATGACCCGGTGGACTTCTTCCTGCCCTGTAGTGTTGATCAGGACATCATTGATGCCCAGCTTAATAGGAACAATGATGTGAGTTTCAAACTCTTTGTTTCTAGTACTAAAGAAAACTTAAGAATTATAGTTTCACAGCAATAATTTCTTGAACTGAACTAAGAATAAGAACAAATTTTTGTGTTCTTTCTTGATTAATGCTTGAGCAATGTTGGTCATTTAATTAAGACCATTCATAAATATACCTTTTCTTTTTCAGATGTTATCTGTGAAAATGCCTGTCATCCATTAGATTAGATTATTTAAATAATTACCTATTACAAAATAATAAGTGAATATTCCAATTGTTGTTTATTTTTTCTGAGTCATGTCAAATAAAACTTATTAATATGTTCAAATAATTTATTTATTAGTTAATAAGATATTTTAGAAAGGCACACTTTTACAAAAGGTTACATATTACATAAGCATACGAAAATATTGCATGGTATTTTCTAAAAAAAAATGAGATTCTATAATTAATATTCAATATCTTTTGAGATTATTATAATTTATACATATAAATATCAAAAATAAATGCAAGAAAAATAAGTATTTATTAAATGCTAATTGGAAAAGAATGTATATAGGAGGAATTTATAAACCATTTCAAAAGTGGCTTTAAGTTGTCTTTGATTACTTGTGGCTTTGCCCACCCTATTAGGGATTGCGCCGCCTAGAGATCGCAACTAAGATTAAAAAAATAGTTTTTTACTAAGTAATTGTTATAAAATTGTTTTCCTACTTAATCTATTTTTTATATTGTCTAATGATTACCTAATATCACTCACTCTGAACTCTTTGTGATATCATATTTAGAATATAATAATGATTACCTATTTATTTGTATACTTAAGCAGTAATTGATTTTGTACATTGTTTATTAACTTATTTGGGACAGACTTGAACCCAAAGGAAATATAATTGAAACAAACATTGCTATCAATATTCAATTTACGAAAATGCACAGTCGGACTATGAAAAATAAATATTCTATTCAGTATAGTTGCTTATCATCCCGGAAATTTCGAATTTTGTTAGATCAAGAACAGATTCTAACTTCACTTGCTAAACCTGCGACGTAGGTGAGTTTATTTATAATACAGAGTTTATACTACTATGTATCTTTAAGTTAATTCAACACTGGTTATATTGGTGCCGATTCCAGTATACACCATCTTTCTTATTCGCCGAAAAGGAAAAGGACAGTCATAAAATTTATGAAACGCACATGAAAATTTTAGGCAGAAATTTAAAAAAACTCCCAAAATTTTATATTGGTTAGTAACAGAATTAAGTTGACAGCACATGTGAAACGGGTTGCATAACAGCGAGATGCCTATAAATTCGCACGGATAACTCATTCATTTTAAAATTAACAGTTGTCAATCTCCCGTCCCTTTCCTTTTCGGTAGATAAGAAAATGACGGGTATAACTTAAAATAAAATAAGGTGTCTGCGGGAATCGAAGCGTTATCTACATTAATAATTTTACGCGAAAGAAAGCTTGGCATTATTAAGTAATTAATAGTCATTTTTTGATTTGAAGCCTCAATTCCACTTACGTTATTAGAGATCGATTTGATCAGTTTTTTAATCTTCTCGCCGTTACACTTAAACTAATATGTTCATTCAACACTACCTATATACAACAACTGAGAGTCTAAAAAGGTCGCATTCAAGCAATTCACATAAAAAAGCGATATTGCTATTTGACATTTGCGCATAAAAAAATGTGCGCAATGTTAAATTGCAATATTGCTTTTTTAAATGAATTGCTTCAATGCGGCCTTTTTAACCCTGATCTACAGCACAGCAGAATGGTTCATATGCCAAGTAGTTATATTGCAACTTTCGCTGGCATGGTGTTCATACTAAAACTCATCATGGAACCCATGACTTCTGACTCTTATATCGTCAATTTCCGCTAACAAATGGGGATCATATTTCCTCAGATGTGGCTTGATTTCTTCCAACATACTCGTATACTCCTTAACAGGTATAGATATAACGCTGCTAAATCTGTGTTGGTGGTTTCTTCCAAGATATAGACGGAGAGACGGGTAGCTCGTAATTTGTTCGTGTTGGCACAAACCGCGCTCGTTCATGCAGTTCACTTTGCCTAATTGCACTGCATTGTTTAGGAGCTGGGGATAAAAAAAAGTTAATGGTTATACATATTTTGAAACATTAAAACAACGAGCGTACACAATTACTAAATCAACAATATTTACAACATAAATATTTAGCTAAATCCGTGTTTTTAGATCAAGAAGTAGCAAAAGTCTTTTATGATCTTTCTTCTTTTGAAAGTCTTTTTTAACGTGTGTAGCATAGCAATATAAATGGAAGCGAGTTGACCAGTACCCGTACCATGGAGCCCGCATGTCGCGGGCGATGCGATATCCAATAGAATTGGTCTATTTATTGAGTAGTCAATAGCGTTAGTAGCCAATAGCGTTGGTACAGCTACAGAAAACGGGACTTCCTGTAACAGTCAGATGGAAGTGTGACTGTGGTGTTAAAAAACAGGGAAGGCATCGGTCTAAGTGTACGCAGATCGGTAGAGGTATATGTATATGCATCCGAAAATAAGGAAAGAAAAAAGTAAAATAAACATAATGAATACTTACAATACCAGCGATGGCGAAGTCGGCGTACATTTCATAGCACCGGAAGCATCGCGGGGAGTGGAAGTAGACCAACCAGGGTTTCTTGCCACTGGAACAGAATTTATGATTGTAGCCACTCGTAGTCATGCGATTAATATAGCCTACGCCTAGATATCCAGTCGGTGATCATTTACTACTTTTTTCCGGGTTTCGTCATTCTTCAGAGGTCGGTTCCTGAACTCTAAAACTAAACTAAATCTTGGGGCAGCTTTTTTTTCACAATGCCAAGCGCTGTTAAGCCGTTGGGCACGGTTACTACTTACTGATGTAAGTATGTAGTCATCCCACTACATCATCAATAGAAGAGAAGACAATGCATAAAGTATACGCCTGAAAGTAATACCTGGTGGGAGTCAGCTCCTCAGCGATGACGTGTCGAGAGAAGGTCTGCCAGGTGAGCTTGAGCACTGAGTCGTCGATGTACTCCAGCGCCCATTCCAGCATGTACGGGGCTTGGCCCAGGTGTTGTAGGCTTACTCTGTGGAATTAATAACAGTTTGTATCTTGATAAAATCCTATTCTATGATTGGCTATAATTTCAATGATTTTGTAGCAGTTGTTAGTTTCAACCAATCACAGGATAGGATGTCCACAAGTCCACACATTATCGTACGCGCGTAATCCCAGACGGGGTGGGCAGAATCACATGTATTCAAAGACAACTTCCAGCCATTGTTGATACTTAGTTTCAATTTTGCTCCCAGTCCAGAATAGAAGCACTAGCTAATCTATACCTTAGAATAAGGAATAATACTACGTATAGAACGGCAGCTCTCCGCTCTCCACCAGCGTCTGAGCTAGGTTTACCGCACCCCCCCCCCCCCCCCTCGAACATAGTTTACACTTGAATCCTATAGTGTCAGACGTCACACACACAGATGCGCGTGTACGATAATGTCAATGTGTAGTGTCTGTGTCAAACGAGGTTGTTCGTATGAAGTGTCCGGGTTGTGTCTATACTGCCTATATTACGGTGACACGCATGTGCATTTGTGTTTGTAAATTTCTATTTCAAATATACTTTATTGCACCAAAATAAAATCAAATAGTTACAAAAGTGACTTAACTAGTACGCGGCAAATGGCGCTTAAAGCCGTTTTTTCCTGGCAACCATAAGATGAGGAAAATATGCAGTTTTTTTGTGAATTTTACATTGTACTCACGTATAATGCTGCCCGGAAGCGAAGGGATATAGCCGCGCCGTCGGCGCGCGCACATTGCTACAGAACCCGCCCGTGTAGTGGGCGCATTGCATCGCGCCCACACGGACGAACCCTAACGGTCGCAGCTGGAAAACACAAACAATCATTACTTAAAGACAATGTAATGTACCATAATGTCCATGGGCCGCGGCGATCAATTGCCATCCAGTGGGACGTCTGCACGTTTGCCTCAACTTTATATGGAATTTGTATAGAATACTTCGCTGTGACGTCATTAAAACAATCAAATACAAAAAGTACAAAAAATGTTAAAAACAATTTACAGTGATATAGGGTCTAGCCTGTAAAGACTTCGATTTTCTAAATAGTTGTACTCATTAGTGCTTATTTCTGTACTCGCCATATAAGTTTATTTTAAGTTATATCTGTAATTTTCTTAACCACCGAAGAAGAAAGGGACGGGTAATCAACAGGCATACAATATAATGGAACACATGTAAATTATAGGCAAAAATTTAAAAAGCCCTCCCAAAATTTTATGTTGGCCAATAACCCGACATAATTAAGTTGACAGCACACTACAAACAGGTTGCATATCAGCGAGATGCCTATTTTATTCCTCCGCGTTATTCATTCATTCACTCATTCCTTTTAAAATTAACAGTTGGCAATCATCCGTCTCTTTCCTTTACGGCGAATAAGAAAATGATGGGTATAACTTATAATTAGGTGTCTGCAGGAATCGGTGCCATTATAAGTAAAAAAAATAATGGGAATGCTTTTTGATCTATATCAAGATTAGCATTATCGAATGTGTCTTTGACTAAGATATCTACCCTATTATCTAGAAATTGTAATGTATTGAAATATAGGTCACAAAAAAAAAGAAAAAATGAATGAATGAAATATAGGTCTATAGGTGATATGGCGGTCATACCGTCGTGGCATCATGTCGAGGGTGACGCGCGCAATGTAACAACTACTAAGTTGTGACAACTACTAAGTTGTCACATTGCCGGCGTCACCCTGCGCCGCGTTAGCGCCCCGTCACCCTCGCAGTGTGTCGAGAGCTTTAACCTCGCCGAGATTTCCAGACACAATAGTTAAACAATGGGGTTTGGGGTTTTTAAAGAAAATTCGGTCTTATGACTTTAAGCAAGTGTATCGACAATACTTTGTTAGCGACGAGCCTCCATTGGTGCAGTAGGTCGTCACAGAGGCGGCCACAGTGTGCCGGCAGGAACGCCACCACCCACGTGTGGGAGCGTTGAGGGGACATTATCTCTAAGATCTGTTGCTCGTTTAACTCCATGTCTGGAACAAATGTACATTGAGATTGAATGATTTATTTCAACATTATTTATTGCATGGTTTGTCCCACAGCAACTATGTGTATCAGTAGGGTCTGCATGACAACCGCGCCGCGTGCGGGTCGCATTTTATCGAGGCGTTCGACCAGTAGCCGTTTGAAGTCCATCTACGTAGATAGCATTCGTATTGGTCGAAGCGCTCAATATAATACGCGTCGTGCGCGGCGCGGACCCGGTCCCGGTGTCATGCAGACCCGGTTGGAGATATTTACTAAGTCGTCGGGTGTAGAAAGGCGCCTTTATTGAAGCAGTAGTTACAAGGCCCTCCTTGTTGGCAACAATATACTCTTCTATCTGGATACCTCATCCTGCGAGTATCGAATAGGGAATAATACGAACAGTAAGATATTATACATCATTACTGCGGGTAGTTACACACACATATCAATAACCTTGGATTTATGAAAAAGTTCCATTCAACAAATTTAGAATTCAGTTACAATTCACTCATTAAAGCGACTTTGTAGAAATAACAATCCACCGAGAAAGTCAAAGAGCATTTGCGTGTAGGATAGCGTTATTGTATCGTACACTCTTCCCTTCTCTATCTCTCATTATCTCACTCTTCCTTATTCTTACCTTGTGTATCGAGCAGCAGGTCAATGAACTCGAGTAACTCTGTCTCCTGGACGCGCCCGCTGTAGTAGTGTCTCTGATGACCAGACTGTACTAATATCGCGGGCTGGTCCGAAGCCACTTGTCGGCAATACTTGTCTGTGTTTAGTGTGCATACCATTATGCCGAACTGTGAACAATATTGAAATAAAGAATTTGGCTTGTTGCAAATGTTCCTATTTCTACACTATAAGGCATCAGACAGCTTTGAGTTAGAGGCTCCCACACTAGCGTCTTTCGAGCGTCGTTGTCGTGCCAGCGTCCGCGCAACAACCACTCGACGTCGACGCCGCGGCGACGCCGCGGCGACGCGACGCCAGCGCTGGCAGCGCCGTCTTAAACTAGGCTGGGGCCCTTGGGCACTCAAGAATTTGGGGCCCTTTTGGAAAGTAAAGAAAGCGAATAGGAAAGTAAAAAACGAAAAACACTTACATTTTTTACTAAGTACCTATGAACCCATAGGTAATCAAATACAGCATAGGTTTTTGCAAAAGTAGCAGTCATCGATAATATAATGGCGTAGTATATGATATGCCTTGTAAATCTAACCTTCTGATAAGATTCATGATTTGTGGAAAAAGTGTAATGTGCCTGACAAAAATGTTTAGAGAATAAATGTGTGAGAGAAATTGTGGATCTCGGCACGGATCTGGGCACGGGTTGCCCTTATGGTGAAGACGGTCAAGACCAGCAGCTGAACGCCGAGCGTGCGCGGCGCTGGCGTCGCGTGTCTTATTCGTCAATAAAATATTGAGGCTTCAAGTATTAGTATGTAATATAATAAGGTTGTAATATTAGCGTTTTGTGTTGGATGTTTGTATTGTAACTTACACTGATGTCATCGTCGGTGTCGGCGAAATGCAAGCTGACTTGCGTGAACGGCTCGGCGATGTGATCCCACGATAGTTTGTACGGAACCACCGCTAACACCCATGTGCCTGCATCTGTAAGCAAGCATACATTTACAAATATATAAAGTTTTCTAGTTCACCGCCTGCCGCAACATAGTCCGGTTAACTTAGTTTATCTTATCACGGTATTAAGTGTACACCAAATCCGATATAGCAGCTAAAATGCAACTAAAAGTTACGGTATACATACAGCCTACCTATATTATGTGAAGGTAGGTTCTTACGTCTAGGTATAATTATAACTCACAGCCAGCCAATATCCTCTCCGGTTCGGTAATACGCAGCGAAAGGCTTGGTCACTCGTTGGTACTGCCCCCCCTGGCTTTTATACTGTCTACTGTATGCCTAATCTACCCAAGTATTACTGGCTAGAATCTCACTGCCTGCCAGCTAGTATCACCTTCAGTTCGGAAGCATACATCGAGTGTAGATTGAAGGTAGCGGCGGCGAGTGACTAACTCAGGCTTGGTCACTCGTTGGTACGCGCCCCTAAGTTTCAACACTCTCTTGTCTCAGACTAACCATGTTTGTATTACTAGTAACATACCGTCAGCCAATATCCTCTCTAGCTCGATAGCGAGTGTAGCTTGACGCCGGTGACAGCGAGGGACACTAACCCAGGCTTGGTCACTCGTTGGTACGCGCCCCTAGATTTTAGCACTCTCTTGTCTAAGACTAACCATGTTTGTATTACTAGTAACATACCGTCAGCCAATATCCTCTCTATCTCGATAGCGAGTGTAGCCTGACGGCGGTGACAGCGACGGCCACAAATTCGGGCTTGGTCACTCGTTGGTACGCGCCCCTAAGTTTCAACACTCTCTTGTCTAAGACTAACCATGTTTGTATTACTAGTAACTCACCGCCAGCCAATATTCTCTCTAGCTCGGTAGCAGACAGCGAGTGTAGTCTGACAGCGGTGACAGCGAGGGAGACTAATCCAGGCTTGGTCACTCGTTGGTACGCGCCCCCCGGCTTCAGTACTCCCCAGTCAGGGGTCTCTTCTACTTGTAGCGATGCGCAAAGCTCGTTCCACGTATCGCAGTCGATTTCACCTGAAAAATCATGGTTTTACTTCAATGATTTGTCAATGTTGCAGGCATAACAACAATGGACGGGTATGCTTAACTGCTTAGGAAAACACTGCCTTATAGTGAAAAACCACGTTTTTTTTTTTGGAAAAATCACATTTTGATGTGATTTTCTTTAACGAAACCTCGATTTCCTACAATTAATCTCCATCTAGGTAAAAAATTGAGACTACAAATTTTAATCGGGATTTAAACTATCGTGTCTATTGCGAGGTTTTGGTAACATAAAATCACATGTGATGTGTGTGTGTGTGTGTGTCACGTGTATGATCCAAATGTGATTTTTAGGGTTCCGTTGCCAAATGGCAAAAACGGAACCCTTATGGATTCGTCATCTGTCTGTCCGTTCGTCTGTTGTCACAGCCACTTTTTTCCGAAACTATAAGAGCTATACTGATGAAACTTTGTAAGTAGATGTATTCTGTGAACCGCATTAATATTTTCACACAAAAATGAAAAAAAGAACCAATAAATTTTGGGGGTTGCCCATACTTAGAACTGTATTATTAAGTAGTTTTTTTTAATACGTCATAAATCCTAAACCGAAATTTACATTAAAACATCGATCAAAGTTACAACGAACTACCAGAACTTTTATATTCGTTTCTTGCTGCTACGGAACCCTTCATGGGCGATTCCGACTCGCACTTGGCAGCTTTTTTTTTCAAAAAGGTACTTACAACCGATCGTATGTTAGAACAATATCAATGAAGCAGCGCAAGGGACGTATGTTTCTTCTATTAAAACCAGAGTGTCTTACCAAAGTGCATGTCAGGATGTGAAACTATCATCTGATGCAGCGTCAGTCGTTCTTGATCGTTCTCTTTGGATGAGAAGTAGATCACCCACGGGGTTTGGTGGCCACTACGTAGTTGGTTTCTGATTTTCTGAAGATAAAATAAGATTTTGACTTTATTATTAAAAATTCGCATTTAAAAAAAGGTTTGCGTTTGACCACAATCTTACACGATTACCTAGTAACAGCCTATTTGCTATAGTTTTGAAGAAAAGTGAATAGACAGGGACAAAGCAGTGGGGCGAGGTGGGGTGTTTATCTCCGCGGGAATCATTTATTAGGTCAGATTTCTGTGTGCTTTAGACAAATATGACCTACCCATTTCTATTAGGTACAGTTCAGCGGATTTTTTGCTCGCATGCCATTTGGGTATTGAATGATAAGACTAGTTTCTTTTTATTCATCATCATCTCCCTAGCATTATCCCGTTTTTTTCACAGGGTCCGCTTACCTAACCTGAAGATTTGACAGGTCCGGTTTTTTGCAGAAGCGACTGCCTGCCTCACCTTCCAACTCGGGAAGGGACAACCAGCCCAAGCGAGCCTAGTTTATTCTTTTTAATTATTAAAAATGTCAGGCTCATAATCTTACCTTTAACCTTTCGGGGTCTATCAACTCGACCTTCGGTAGAGCTGCGACGATCTCCTTCAGAATATCCCTCTCCTCTGTGCTCTCAATCTCTTTAGTGGTTCCTTTGAACTTGAATACCATTGTCGTGTATTCGTCTTTGGTTAATTTTGCGCGAAGTCCGTCATCTTCCACTACGGCTACTGTTACTAGACCTTTCTGGAATGAGAAGGAATATTAGGGGATTCGGAACGCTAACGCGCTATATCGCAGCTTGAGACCATCCGCTTCATTTTGTCGTCAATGGTGCCTATTTTGGCCGACACTTATTTTAGTTTGACTAGTGCCTTCCTTCACTTACAATAAGTGTCAAAAAGAGTTAGAGTTAGATTTAGAATTACCTCGGTGGTTGTAGTTGGCACTTTTCGTATTATTTCACCCTTCTTGTATCTTAACTGCCTTTGCTTTCACTTATTAATAAATATAGCACAAGTAACATACATATATAAACTTATGCCTATTTCCCACCGGGGTAAGCAGAGAAAGCAGAGACTATGGAATTTAATTTCCTTCGATCCTGACACATTTCTCTTGCTTCCTCCACATTTGTCAATCGTTTCATACACGCGCGCCGGTTTAGAGTAGGTCGTACTGATACTTTTCTAATGACATATCCAATTTGATCATTGTACATCCTTCTAGGTCTTCCTTTGCCAACCCTACCACCTACCTGCCATTTATATACCAACTTATTCCCTTCTCAATCCAATAACAACACAAGTAACATTAATATGAGAAGTAGCTGTAAGTTTGGAAATAGCTGTGCAATGAAAATGAATGAAAAATGTTTTTATTACCAGAAAACAATACAATGAGGCATATAAAGTAGGATGGGTACTTATATTAAAAATATATCCAAATGAACAGAGGTTCCCTAACTAGGCGGAGTATACATACGATCTGACTGCCATGCATATACGTAAATAGCTATAAAACGTAAATTGTCTGATGTTATCATAATGGTACGGATATTATTGCTGTAGTAGAACCATTCCGGATCCTGCTATTTTCCTATTGTGTGCAAGGTCTTTACATAAAACATTGAGTACAAAGTCTATACTGTACAGTCATGATGTACCCACTTTAGAACCCTGTCGGTTTCATTTGCCAAAAAAGTTACTAAGACATGGTTTCAAAGTGTACACATATTAATGCTCGTGACCGTACGATGTTTATATATTATATTTATATTATAAAAACAGGTGTTGTTAAAGAAATATTTCTCAGACGTAAGTAACCAATAGATACAATCAACCAGTAAATATTTGTACATCTGGTAAAAATCATCAGGTGACATTGTGTATCAGGGTTATTATTATTGAGCCGCCATAGGCTCCTGACATCGCTGATGTAACGATTACTCACTGACATCAGTAAGTAGTAACCGGGATCAGCGGCTCAACATGTCTTCCGAAGCACGGATCATCTTACTTTCGAACAATCAGATGATCCTGTAATATCCTAAACAAACTAGGGATCACAAAGTGATTTTTGTGATATGTCTCCACCAGGATTCGAAAACAAGAATCTATTTACAATAAAAGAAGGCAATTTTAAAACAGATATGAATTAACGAAATGGTTATTACATGTGTTTTTATAGTGTCAACGAATTCTTTAACTTTGAGAAAGTATTAATAATAATATAATTATATAAATATTTGCACACCTGCTGGCAGGTTGAATTTTATTTTATTGTTTGAATATATGCACTGTTTCAATTAGAATAAGATCTTTAACTTCGTGTTCTTGCAAGTAAATGATTATAATATGTTGGACAAAAGGTACATATCAATAACCACATAACTACGAACGTATGACGTTCTTTCCTGCCGGCTTTAATTAAAAATCAGTGCACTACAACTGAGGCTTAAAAAATAATAATTTCACTTTTTTATTACAGTACCTACCTAGTTCCATAATAATCATGAAATCTACGCCACCTAAGTATTACCTATATGTAGTTTTATAATAAAATTATAATAAAGCATATGAGGCATATTAAACATAGGAAGCATATTGAGGAGCTCGGTGGCGCAGCGGTAAACGCGCTCGGTCTGCGATTGTTGAACTTAAGCAACTTTCGCAAAGGCCGGTCATAGGATGGGTGACCACAAAAAAAAAGTTTTCATCTCGAGCTCCTCCGTGCTTCGGAAGGCACGTTAAGCTGTTGGTCCCGGCTGCATTAGCAGTCGTTAATAACCATCAATCCGCACTGGGCCCGCGTGATGGTTTAAGGCCCGTTCTCCCTATCCACCCATAGGGAAGGCCCAAGCCCCAGCAGTGGGGACGTTAATAGGCTGATGATGATGAAAGCATATGATTAATCAAAAGATCAGAAATTTCGATGATGTGTGGGTACTTAACTCATCTTGCGTATGATGTACCTCTGACTACTCCAATTGGGATATAGCGGTGAGCTTATGGTTACGTGTTATGATTTAATCAATCGTCAAACGAATGGCCTCTTTCTGTTATTTATTTTTCTACATGTTATACTATTCATCACTATTTAAAGAGCCACGCGATTGTCGGTGTAGCATTCTCCATGCTACTTTATTAGGGAAAAATAGGGAAGTACAGTAAGGTAGTATATGTTATACTATTAGGAAATAGGTATACCATAATTTAAAGCATACTTACCAAGTGTTGTGCTGACTCCACCTAGAGTGGGTTAAGGGTAAGACAGGATGGTGATGACTTACCAAGTGATAGGCGATCCTCGTTAATGCATTGTCCTCAATTCTGTTGCTGCCTAGCACATAAGCTATGGGTTTATCAGAACTCCTAATCTGGGTAATGACAGGAACATGAATTTGGTTCTTTATGTAGGTCATCACAAACTGATCCAATGCGTCTATGGTGCGTTCGCCTCTGTAGTATATGTAGCTGCCTTTTCTACCCTAAATTTTGACAATTCTGTTAACATATTGGATATGAACTCTAAGCAACAAATAAAAAAAGAACTTGGAACTAAAGTTTGGATATATAGAAAATAATTATATTGAAAAGGACAAAAATTTAAAACAACTTACATAGGGATAAAACAATAATGTTGGGTAGCTGCCAATTCTCATGGAGTTATAACAGAAGTTGTTGTAATATTTACAATTTACTGCAGCTATTTTTACCTGTAAACATACAGTGTGTAGTGAGTTCCTGGAAGAAATTGCTACAGAGCAATATGGCCTCCCATTTGTACTGTTGCTAAATTATGTTTTATATATATTTGTGTGCAATAAAGTATATTTGATTTGAGTTAAAAATACATGACAAAAATTAAGGACAACTGACAATGCACACCATTCAAGCTGTACTAGAATTATCCATTTTGCACGTAATAATAGTACTTAATGCAGATATAATCTCTAAACAAAATGGAATGATTTACTTTATGGATCATAGTATGAGAAAAGCAGATAGACTGCTGTAGTCTTCCAATATAATCCTACCATATCACCTCACCTAACAGGTGATATGTGTCTCCTCACCTAACAGGTGATATGTGTCACCTCACCTAACAGGTGATATGTGTCTCCTCACCTAACAGGTGATATGTGTCACCTCACCTAACAGGTGATATGTGTCTCCTCACCTAACAGGTGATATGTGTCACCTCACCTAACAGGTGATATGTGTCACCTCATCTAACAGGTGATATTATTGACATATTATTTGACTTTTAAGTCAGTTATGTATCTGCTTGCCAACCAAGAACTACAAAATCAAGATTTGATGCAGCTTCATATAATAAAAATCAAAAGAGAAACACATGATAATAAATACTTACAATTCCTTTATACATTTCAGCTAACTTCTTCCAGTGATCCACTAAGTTTTGACAGGGTGGACAGAATGGCGAATAGAAGTTTATGAAATGAAATCCTTCTTTTAAGTAGGTGTCTGTAATAAAATAATTTGTATTTTTAAAATAAGTATATGTAAATGCTTTTTTTTTTTAAAAAAAAAAAAAGAATTTTTAACCTTGGCAAAGGTTGTGCTTGTGCCCCATTGTTTTATGTTGTTTGTTCTTTATGCTCAATAAAGTATTTGACAGATTGATTGTACTAGACTGAATTGATATTTGATTTGGAGTGTAAGATTCTAATAAAATTAACAAACAAATTATTCTACAAAACTTACAAAAACTGCCGCTTGACAGTGTATCAACAAATGGGTCATCATGATACAGTCCGTTGTAGAACAAGTTGTTGTACTCTGTCTGGCTGTGGTAATCATATTTCCTGGTGTATGATTGGTAGCTGCCGTATACATCATACTTGTGCCTCTTATCTGGGTCTTTCAGTGTTTCATATGCTTCTGTGATTTTTAAAAACTTTTCTTGTTCTGCTTCTCCCTGTTACAAAAATTTCGATTGTCATACATAAAGTAAAAGAAGTTGAAGTAAATTTTAAAACTTCCTACTTATGATAGAGAATAAAATAGGTACTCACAGGATTTTTATCTGGGTGAAACTTTACCGCCAATTTCTTGTAAGCTTGTCTAATTTCCTGTGTCGAAGCTTGTTTCGATATACCAAGTATTTCGTAGTATGTGACATCAGTTAAGTTTACTGTTTTTAGTAGTAAAAAGCTTAGAAAAAATATTTTCAACCTGAAAGGATATATATATTATAGTGCTTCGCTTTATTAAATTATAGTACTATGTAAATCATCGTGTCGACTCACCTGTGATATTAGAAAAACAAATTACAGTAGGTCAGATTTATGTGGTAACATAACCTCCTTATTTCTATTTCAATATTAAAATATTTGATGTATACGGTTAAGTAATATGAAGTACTATAAGTTAACAAATAATTCATGTAGAATTTTGTTTAATGATTAACATAATTTAAAAGTTTTAAAGTACTTACATTTTGTTTAAAACTTGTCTAAAATTAAAGCAAGTTTGTGCGCCAATGGTGATAGAACTCTTATCTCAATTTGGTATGGGAATGCTTGCCTAGTACCAAATGATAACTTGGGATGATATTAGAACTAGAATATGACATAAATAGATAAAAATGTTTACTTTTCGTGTAGGCGGCTAGAGAAAGGCTCATCACGGATCGCGATGATGTGTCAAACTGACACTCTGACACTCATGATGTTTTTTTTTTTGTTTTGGTTTTCCCCGAAGGGTAAGGCAAAGGGAACTATGCCCATACAGCCATGTCTGACGTATTTTTTTTCTTGGTGATTAATGAAATGATGAAAGGTGATGATGATGAAACCTAAGCCCCCACCCTCGGAGTAGACTCCTACTCCGAACCCCAAACGAATTAACTCAAAAGTCCGCATAAACTTTTGAGTTATGAAGCGGCTTCCCGGCACGAAGCGAAAATAGGCAGATACACTTTGTTTATTGAATACTCCAATATAATAACACTCGCGAATGTCTTCCGACTAACTTAATGCGATCATTAACCACAAAACACCACTTCGTATTAATTATTTAGATTACTCAATGAAGAAAGCAACTGTCCCGTTCCCGTTTCCCGCCGAAAAGCCCTGACACTCATGAGTCATGACACTGACAGTTACTTTTTTTTCCTACGCTCATTTTGCTCATTTAGGTGTCAGACCAAGATCATGAAACCATGCTACCTAAGCTAGTTTTTTTACGGAAAGAAAGGCATTAAATTAGATCATGCAGCCTTGTCGGATAATGGAAACTAACAAAGATTCAAAATTTATTATTATTAATCATACTGAGCAGTACAATTTAGATTAGTGCTTTTCTTGTTTATCCCACTAACTGAATTATGCTGGTATTAGTATTGAATGTTGAGTATATAAATACAGAACTGGTCCCTGCTACTTTCTTGTTTATGCTTATCTCTTCTGGCATGTCGTAAAAACCGTTAGAGATTGTGTCTTCTGTCGTAATAAGCTGCTAAGGAGTAAGGGGAAGAACGCGTACTAGTTGTCTCGTTGTAAGGTATGACTACTTGTGACTCTGCCCATCCCGTTAGGGATTACGGGCGTGAGTTTATGTATGATGTGTATGTTATCAACATCACCAATTTAAGAGCCAGGCTCTTGTTGGTGAACCATTCATTCTCCATGCTACTTTATCAGGGAAAAATAGGGCAGTGGTTTCCCTCTTGCCAGTACTCGCGCAGTACTCGGTTTGACGCGAGTGGAATGGCGTCCAGAGTAGTTGAGTTATTTCAAAGCCGTACTAGGATTTCTGTTCTTCGCCTCTGAATAGTACTGACAGTTACTGCTGTCCTCTGTCAAGTTCCAGGTTACAGTCAATATATTATATCTTATAAGGTGAGACTCAGAGAAAAATTGTCGTAAAAACTGCCTGACCAAAAACAGACGATGGGCGATGGGCTCATTAGGGAGGTACTTTCCACGCTTCCACCATCATTGGCCATAATATGGCTGGCTGTGTAGTTGCAACATTTTGTTGTAACTTTCACACTGTTCATCAAGTTCAAACTAACCTACGGGTTACTAGGTGGGTGGGTGGGCTGCAGTAGTTTTAGGCGGATGAGACGTTCGTTATGTAAAAATTGACGATTCAAAGTGTAACTATGTTACCTACTGAATAAAGATATTTTTGAATTTTGAATTTTTTAAACTTGATAGAAATTACACCGTTAGAAATTACAAGGGTGAGTACATAATATTTATAAGAATAAATTTGATAACTATATTCCAGTTCTGCCTGTCCCTTCGGCGACACATGCGTGATGCTGTTATGTTTGTTTGTTATGTTGGATGGGTAAATAAAACAATTCGTGAATTTAATAAGAAGTATTTATTCTTTTGTTTTTAACAACGATCATGCTGTAATTTACTTGAGATGGTTTTGATATTTTTGCTTTTTCATTCTCCTTAGGCGTTTAGAGAGTGCGCAGTGGAACAATTGCCTGCTGGCCGCTCGCACTGTTCCTAGGGTATTCCGTAAACCGTATATTTAGCTTATTTTAGCAGTACTTATTAATTATCTTACTGAGTGAATATGGATTGTGGAATAGTTTCACTTGAAGTTAGACGTTTATCTGCGTAGATAGCATAAACGCTTCATCTATTGGTCAAAACCCTCGATATGAATCGCGCTACCGCGCGCGGCGCGATCGTTGTGCCTAAGAATTAACAAATAAAGTGAAATCCCAATAAAAAAAAATCATGACTGATAACTTTTTAACACTGCGATATATAATTTTTGGGGAACGTAGCTTGAAGAGTCCCTCATCTATTTGCACAAGCGACAGTATGTTAAAATCTATAAATACCTTAGACTATAAGTACGTATAATCTTAAAACTACCAAAAACCCTGTTATACTAAGACATTTATTTGCAAATTAAAATTAATACAATTCCACATTTTAATTATTACAATGATCACAGTCAACTAACATGTTGCCGTATACGCAGCAACACGTTAAAATAATAGTTAGTGCTTATTTAGTTACATGGGAGATAGGTGCATAGCCGATAAATCATTAAAGCTTATAGGCGCTGTCGCTATTCCTTACTCGAATTAGTACGGTCAGTGCTCTAAAATACCGTAACCAACAGTGCCCAATTGGGCACACATAAACCTGTATAACTATAGATAGGTACTTATGTTAAAGCACTAACTGTACTACCTCAGAAACAACTCAATTTAAACCGTGAACTAAGCCCACGACCTGCGCGAAGTTATGCAAAAAATGCTAAAAGACCCAACGATCTAGGAATTTAAGGATGGGCTAAAATCTCGTTATGGACTTATTGGTCAATCCTCTTCCGATTTGTCTAGTAGGCGTAGTAGATTATAGTTAAGTGTTCCTAAGCAGGTACCTAATTTACAGCGCTTATAAAGCTCTGCCAAATAGAAGGTATTATAATATCTACATTATCACGAGGTATGGCCATGTTGAACAGCATAATATACTTCTTTTAAACAATAATATTATTACATCCAAATCACTAGCATTTCAGTTCGCTTAGCCTATTATTAAGTATTATTATAATTTATTTTAAAAATAGTTTTAATCGACTAAAGCTAACAGACACCATACCATGGTAAAAAAGTTGTATCTTTGTTGTTTTGAAAGTAATTTTGGCAAGAATTGCATTTACATAAAAAAAAGATAAAGAAATAAGAAGACGAACGATCAATTTTATAGAAATATAAATTATCTAAGTAGGTAAGACAAAAATGCTATAGTACTCACGTTGACGATTGATTGATTGACTTAATTATTATTGGTTGATGGTTGTTTGTACATTAAAACAGTAAGACACGTTCAAACCATTGTTTAACTAATAGAAACCACTGATTCGTTAACCTAATCACATGCATAAGAACTTTGACCAACTATAAATATCTAGAGCGTTACGACGATCTTTTCACAATTCTCCTAAGTGTCAAATATGCTATTATTCTAACAAGTATAATTTCGCTGAAGAGTACAGCAATGTCCAGCCAGTAGTTGTCCTGCTTGAAGCTGAATTCTTTCAGTAGTTCCTTTGGATACCTGTCAAAATAAAATTTACTATTAAGTAGTTAGTAGTCTAGTGGTCTACCGTAAAAAGTTCAGTTTTAAAATCAAGTAAGTAATATAGTTCGGTTCATAAACGGTAAGGAACACATACATAACGTAAACTGCCTATATACGTCCCACTACTGGGCACAGGCCTCCCCTCAATCAACCGGAGGGGGTATGGAGCATACTCCACCACGCTGCTTGGGTTGGTGGAGGTGTTTTTACGGCTAATAGCCGGGACCAACGGCTTAACGCTCTCTTACTTTTACTCATCTTACTTTTTCGGACAATCAGGTGATTCAAGCTTGAAAAGTCTCACAAAGTGATTTGGACAATGTACCCATCGGGAATCGAACTCGGACCTCCAGATCGTGAGCCTAACGCTCTAACCACTAGACCACAGAGGGTGACTGTGTAAGGAATACAGTCACCATAATATTATTTTCACTTGTAAGGTATATACCAAAAGGGTCTGTGTCCACAAGTTATCTATATGAGGTTTACGCGGTGAGGGTTAACTTCATCAGTCATCCCATAATCATGACACTTGCAACAGTATTGAAATATCGGGAGTATATCCACGATTTTAACGCGGTAAGAACCTGGTAAGAAGTGGCTTTTAGTGACTCGCTTATATCTATTTCTTCAAAGTGATCAAACTCAGTAGTCAAATGATTTGCCCGACAGGAATAGTTTAATATTTTTTCTTGTGGTGAAACTTCTTTTTCTTCTTCTTCTTGATTAAAGAAAAGGTTAACGTCGTGTCTTATAGGGAAGTCAAGGAATTGGCCTTTGATAGACTGGAATGGAAAATGCTACACCGACAAGAGCGTGGCTCTTAAATTGATGATGATGAAACTTCTTGAATTCATATGAGAATAAGATATTTGGAATTGCAAGGATGTGTATCGTATTAATTATCTTTTTCTTACCTTAAATGGCAATACAACTTCGTGTCAGGGCATTCAAGCGGCTGTCGTCCAAAGGCGTACACGGACAGCACGAGAGCTTCGAAGGCGTACCGCAGGAAGGAGAAGTACGAGATGATCCTCATTGCCGGGCTCATGTGCTGCAGCAGTACCAGGAAACCAGCGAACACTATCATTGCGCACGTCGTGATCGCGCCGAAGAAGGTACCGTTCTGGGTTGAGGAATAAATGAACACAATACAGATTATACATTGTTTTAAGTTTACGCGGTTATTATCATAATTAAAACACATAATAACGGGTTCTTACCGCGTTTAAATGGGGATATGAAATATCGGGAGTCTCATATCCCCATTTAAACGCGGTAAGAACCCGTTATTATGTGTTTTAATCACAATACAGATGACTATAGTTATCCCAATCGGGTAGCACGTCCATCAAAAGATGAACTAAGTATCCACACCTCTCAAAGCTTTCTGTACAAGATACAATACAGAATTTAAGACAAAATGCAGAATGACTCAACATGCCCGTTTATTGTTCAGCACCAATTAGCTAGCAATGCTAGCATCCTCTAATCTTACCTACCTAAAGTCTTAGGGTGGTATTAATAAACTAATCTCAGCTGAGACTGCCTTTAAGATCATGCTCAAAACCCTGTTTTAATATAAGAATCGTCACACTGGCATGATCTTGAGGGCAGTCTCGTAGCTGAGATTAGTTTGTTGATACCACCCTTAGTGGTGATGCTGCAAGGGAGGCTGTGACGACCTTGAGACGGCTTTAGGAACCCGACAGAATTCTTAGGTCTACGTAGGTGAATTAAGAATTTTAGGACTTTACGGATTTGGTTTCATTTTTACCGCCACTATTAAAAAAGATCGCCGTGGAGATCCTGGGGGGAGGCCTATGCCCAGCAGTGGGCGTCGTACGGCTGATGATGATGATTAAAAAAAGGAACAGAAACACCAACAAAAACTGATGGAACTAATACAAATTATAAGCACGTTTAACTTTACTAACGCACATTTTTGTGGATTCTCCTATATTAACGTAGGAAGTAATTAAATAATAGGATTTTATGACGGAACTAAAATAGATTCTTGACTTTTGTATGTGTTTTATGTACCTATAATGAAAATAAACGATTGATTTGCTTGGACATTTAATTCCCAGCCAAATGCTGCTACACTTACAATAGGATTGACCAGGGTTCCGATGACGTTGCCGACGGCGTCAGCGAGCAGGGTGATGTGTGCCAACACCATGACGAACATGAAGAACCGGGACAACTCTAGGGGCTGCCCAGATAAGAAGTATGACGGAACTGAGTACACGAAGCTGTACCATATCTGAAATAGGAATAATCACACCTATAGTTATATTGATGATAGATCGATTCTTACATGAATCCGTTCGTCTGCGCTCCGCTTCAGTGGAAGCGCACTCTTATTGGCTCCAAGCAGGTTAAGGGGTGTTAAACCACCACATCGAAGCAATTCATCTAATAAAAAAGCAATATTGCTATTTGACACTTCTTTGCATTGCGCACTTACTTTAGAGGAATTGCTTCGAAGTGGCCCTTTTAACCCTCTAGGTAGGTATAGAAGCAGAATAATGTTACCTGTATCGGTATTCCAGTCAGAAGGACCGCCGCGTAGTATGTGCTGAGCTTGTACCAGTTGTTGAAATTCTCCTTCTTCAACACAGGTAGCTCGGCAGGAACTGAAAATAATAGAAATAGCCAATAAAATACACAGAACAATTACATACATAAATAAACTCAGACCTATTTCCAACCGGGGTAAGCAGAGACTATGGAATTCCACATGCCTCGATTCTGACACACTTCCCTTGTTTCATTCATATCATCAATCGCTTCATGCATGCACGCAGGTTCAGAGTAGATGGTAAGTAAAAAATATTTTCTAAGGACCCTACAGAACAATTACTTATTAATTAGCTGATTTATCTAATAATTAAGCATAAAATAGTAGGGCGGGCAAAGTATTTATATACCTACCTTCCAATTATCTCTGTATATTTGCGTGCTCTTGCGCATGCTGATCATGCAGTTGATTAACTAGGAGGGCATACCTACACAATTATTGTTATTCTTGTTGGGCAATTATTACTTGATTTCCTGTGTAGTGTAGTTAGTTATTTTTATATTAATTATGTAACTTGTGTTATTTTTTTTATTAACTGCGCATTACTCGTAAAGTATGCCTAGTTGACTACACTTGGCTTATTGTACATAAACTCAAGCCTGTCGTGCCTAATAGGATGGGCAGAGTCATAAGAACGAATGCCCTTTTAAAATCTAAACTTTTAACTATTGTGTCTGGAAACCTTGGCTTAAGAGGATATTGCACTGTAGGTACTGTGGCTTTGTTCTTGGTGACATTTAGTTTATTTAGACCCCATCCATATTCATTCTATTATACTATGGCCACATAATACATAATAGTACTACGTGTCTACGTCTATGGCGTATGGATTGCTTCTTTGCAATAGTAAGGAAGCGTTGCGCCTCAATGATGCGTCGCTTGGAAGCCAGCTCCAACAGCACCCTGGGTGTGTGGGTGAACCGCTGGGAGTCGCCATTGATCGCACACATTTCTCCTCTCGCTAGGCAGCTTTAATTTGTTTCTCTTTATAAATACATATTTGTCTACTAACACTACGATTAAGTACCATGTTACTAATATCTATGGACAACAGTCTGAAAATAAAGATATTTGAATTTGTAACGAAATCGAAATTCGCATTGTGGCAAAGTTCCTCTGGAAGGTTTAAAACACTTACATCTAAGAACAGCAGGCATCAGCGATGTGTAGCAGAGGTAAGCGGCAGAGATGATGAGGAAGCCCATGTTGTTGATGGTCTTGGAGCCGTCGTTGCCGGCCTTCTCGTAAAAGAGGCCCAGGAGAACCCCGATCACGATGTGCAGCACCACCTTCAGGTGGGTTACAGTCTGAGGATGACAATACATACATCAATAAATTGGTACTAAGTTATAATAAATTGGTATAATTTGGTGGAATATAAATAACTGGTGTAATGAGAGCCTTCGAACCAAATACGAATGGAGACGGTATTACAGATTGACCGTTTTTGTTGTTGCAATCATCACTAATTTAAGAGCCACGCTCTTGTCGGTGTAGCATTCCCCATGCTACTGTTTTAGGGAAAAATAGGGCAGCGGTTTCCCTCTTGCCTGCCGCCCAATACGCAAAAATGGGTTGTTGATGAATGCGTTGTTGCAATAAGTAGTTTACTACTACTACAGTTGTTGTTGTTGTTGTTGTTTAGTGGTTACTTTTTAATTTGAGATGTAAAGATATTTTATTGTACGATTTAATTATTTAGTTTGATGGTACCTACTTATTAGTATAAAATATGTATTTTTTTTAATTTACATACTTAATGCAAATTAGATTATTCAGTTTTGACGCATATCATCGCTAAACCAGGACTGGTTTGTCTTGATGTTAGCTTTGAAGTGGAAAAAGGGCATTTCGAGTTATTTCTATTCTTATTTTTATTATTCTATATCTTTTGTAGGTAATCTTGAGTTTGAGCGCCCGATCATATATAAATTCTTCGCGTTTTGATATAGATGGGTCCTCCTCGGCCTGGTAAGGTCTAAAAGAAAGATATTTACAATTCTAGCAAGCACTCCAAGTTCGTCGACTATTTGTATTTTATTTTAGTAGGGTGTCGTGGTAGCCTCGTTAGTAGAACGCTTGCCTCTCACTTTGAGGTCGCAGGTTCGAATCCAGCGCAGGCCTAAACCAATGATTGTCGAATTCGTTTTAAAATGATTATCATGTGCTCAGCGGTGAAGGAAAACATCGTGAGGAAACCCACATTCTCGAGAAATGCAGTTTCGGAGGTATGTGACCTAACCTGTATTGGACTGGTTTTCCCTTCGCGGGTTGGAACGTCAGACAGGCAGTCGTTTCTGTAAAAAACCGGACCTGTCAAATCTTCAGGTTAGGTAAGCTGACCTTGTGAAAAATGGGATAATGCTAGGGAGATGATGAGTAGGGATTTGAGCATGCCTTGGACTATTTGACAAATAGTAGCAAACATATTTCAAGGCTCTCTCCTACTGATAGTTAGGTGCAATTCAGTTTTGTCAATATCACACCAATTTCTTCACTGAGTAGGTATTTATTGCGTAGAGCAAATGTGAAGTTTGGCACCTTTTCGAAATATATTTGCTGTTACCGAATTGCCACTTAAGTCATTGACCAACACAATACCGGTTGGTGGAGCGGGGCATACTCTGGCTGTCCATTATATTTCTGCATACTTGCCTTTTATTTTTTAATTTTTTTATATCGTGGGTTATATCGTAAATTAGTTTTTTCGGAATTAGTTTTATATCAACATATCCCTAGCGTCATCTCGTTTTCACAGTGTCCGCTTACCTAACCTGAAGATTTGATAGGTACATTTTACAGAACCGGTGACTGTCTAACCTTCCAACCAGCGAAGGGAAAACCATTTCAATACAGGATAGGTCATATACCTCCGAAAGGAATTTATTGAGCATTTGGGTTTTTTGCGATGTTTCCCTTCTCCACTGAGCACGCGTGATAGGTAATGTTTTATGGTCCAAACATGAATTCGAAAACAATTTCGAAAATCATTGGTTTGGGCTCGTGCTGGATGCAAAGTTACGACTTCATAGTCATGAGGTTATTACAATACTGATGTAGGTACGTAGTCGTTACATGAGTCATGTTAGGGGCCTATGGCGGCTCAATAATAACCCTGACACCAGGGTATGATGGGGTTAGGTAAACCACCTCACAACCCACACGATAGAAGAAGACAGTCATGAGAGTCAAGCGTTCTTCCAACTATGCCACCAGCTATGGTTCATGAAATTCGTTTTATATAGGTAACGTCTTCTCTAATATATGTATACTTATATGGGTAAATAATGTTACCATAAAATTAATCGTATCCATCTGAGATTTAAATATCGTGTTTATCTCTGTTTTCTTTTGTTATGTTAAGGTCGTGAAAGACGCATTTCTTCAAAAATCCGTTGACTCGGTTTGGAACTAATTTGAATTCAATGGTGTTTGTCACAGAACAGGTCGATCTCTCTTCGTATTCATCGCTTACTGAGAAGATGGATGGGGTTTTTCATAATTGCCTTGACGTAATTCTGTGTCACGAGGTCACATTGCATTATATCATTGCCTTCTGTATCCTTACCCATTTCCCTAGGCTTTGTTTAAGGTCTCGAAAAATGCTTTAATTAAAAAAGAAAAAAATGACTTTCGCTTGAAACGTTCCGTTTTACGAAAAAACTAATTTGAATTTAATGTTGTTTGTCACCGAATAGACCTATCTTTTTACGTGATTGTCTGATGTAAATTACGAATGTCAGGGTCAAGTTACTAACGATTACGACAATAGACAGTGACAGTAAGGGATAGACATGTCACTTTATGTCAATCCTATACGCTTATCACTGTCAAATGTCAATCGTTTGTAACGTGGCTAACACCCATGGACCGCCTATTTACCTAATTCGTATAGTTTTTTGTGTGACGACATTACTATGCTTATATTATTAAGTACTTCTTTTTCTATAGTGTAGGTTGTGAGGTGAATTACCAACCCCATCAACCCTGGTGTCAGGGTTACTATTGAGCCGCCAAAGGCCCCTGACCTGGCTCATGTAACGACTACTAACTTACATCAGTAAGCAGTAATCGGAACCAACTGCTTAACGTGCCTTCCGAAGCACGGATCATTTTCTTTCGGACAATCAGGTGATCAGCCTGTAATGTCCTATAACCGAACTAGGGATCACAAAGTGATTTTCGTGATGTGTCCCCACCGGGATTCGAACCCGGGACCTCCGGATCGTGAGCCCAACGCTCAACCACTGGACCACAGAGGCCGTGCTAGTATAGAATAAGGAATAGTAACTATTTAGAAAGACGGCAACTCTGCGCTCCCCACCAGCAATGTGTAGTGTATGTGTAAAATGAGGTGTTTTATATGAAGTCTCCAGGGTCAAAGGTCCAATAATAACCCTGACACCAGAGTTGATGAGGTTGGTAATTTACCTCACAAACCACACGATAGAAGAAGATTCTATGCTAGCGGCAAAAACAAATACTTACCCAATCGCGGTACTGCTGCAGCAAACACCTCTTGACAAGGGTAGTGAACCGGTAGACCTCATGCGGGGGCCGGACGATGATGGAGATCTTGCCACATTGGAAGGCGTCACTCTCGTCCACGCTGGCGGGAGGCAGCCGGGGCTTCTCACTGCGGTCAGACAACCTCACCTTCTGAGCCAGCAGCTCGTTGAAGTTGCCGTACTCTTTGTTTGCTATTTCCAGAACTGGAAATAAAAAGTAACGGTTATTATAAATTTTGTGATGGCGCGACGACTTGGATGCTTTCCTGGAAGGCTGGCCGGAGGAAGCACTGGAGAGAGAGTCCTGGAAGAAATGGAGGGAGGTCTTTGCCCAGCAGTGGGACACTTTAGGCTAGTTAAGATAAGAAGATTATAAAATATATGGCCGAAGTAGGTACGCACGTGATACAGAACTGCGAAAAATAAAAAGATGGAGAGGCCTTTGCACAGGATAGGGGTCTTTTGGCTAAATTAAATTAAGTAGATTTGATTTACATTTATGTACTATTTATGTAAGTATGTAGTCGTTACATGAGCCATGTCAGGGGCCTTTGGCGGCTCAATAATAACCCTGACACCAGGGTTGATGAGGTTGATTTTCCTCACAACCCATACGATAAGAAGATAAAATCAAAAGTGCAAAGGTCCAATCAGTTTCTTGCAAAGTAATAAATTCACTGCTCGTTCCTGTAATAGACCAAAAACACCTACAAAAACATAAATTTTATAGTTATGACAACTAATGGTTCATAATTTCACCACTGTTTACAAATAATTCGCTGGGGTCAGTGACTGCAATTTTGCTCTTTGACTGTACGGTCACGAGTACTAATATGTATACATTTTGAAACCATGTCACATTAACTTTTTAGATAAATTAAACCGTAAGTCTCATTAAATGTCAAATATGATAGTGCGACTGGGTTCTAAAGGCGGTACATGATATTGCTCATGACTGTACGTACCTAAACACTTGCCTTAACAGTGCCCTAATATAGTCTGTACTGTACATTAACTATACCTACATTATTATTTTTCAACATTTTTTATTATTATTTTATTTTATTTTTTTGCACTGTCTATCCCGCTACATTTTTCATTAAATTCATAATATCCTATACCTAAAGGTTGCCTGGAAGAGATTGCTACCTTAGCAATAAGGCCGCCTGTTGTACTACCAATTTAATTATAATACTAATGTATTTTTAATGTGATTCAAGTGCAATAAAGAGTTTTTGTATTGTATTGCGATTACAGGTAGGTGGATAACAAGTAGAGATTCTCAAAGTCGGTAATCTAGACAAGTTAAAGTGCCGGACAAAGTCTAGACGGAACGCAAAAAGTTCGTTTAGGACGGTATAACCATCAGTGTCTATTTTTTACTTTTTCCTGCTTTTGCCTGCGTTCGGTTGAAGCAAGTTCTTTTTTAATGAATGAATGAAATAAATGTAGTAAGTAAGTGCAGTTTTCACTAACACAGTTGGTTCGACCATTATGTACAGGTTGGCTCACCACCTATCACGTCGGTCTAACAGAAAGTTCGGTAAGGTGTGGGTACTTAGTTCATCTTGTGATGGATGTACCTCTGACTTCCCCAATAGCCATGAGCTCATGAGCTTATGAAGAAAAGAAGGAACTAAATTATTTATTGTAAGGAAATAAGTACTTACTATAATCGGCCGGGTTGTGGTACATGGGACACTGGAAACCAAGTGTCGCCAAGTATGGGACCGTGTTGGCGCTAGAGTCGTTGTATATGCACATGCCCTCAGCCAAGATGTAAACCTGGTAGAAAAGGTAGATACTTATAGATAGAAAACAAGTTCTTTTATTTTTGAAGGTGAAATGATAAGGGTTGTACAGAAGCACAACCCGGATATTTCATACAAAAATCCGTGTTTTACACAGACAATACACATTGACGTTATCGTCTTCGCGCATCTGTGTGTGACGACTGACGCCCATACGATTCAAGACTAAAGTAAGACAGAGGGGGTGAGGTAAACCTAACTGAGCCGCTGGTGCGGAGCGGAGAGTTGCCGATCTATACGTATATTACTTATTCTATGACAAATGTCTCTCAAGTTTTTAAAATAAAAATACATACTAATAATAATACAACCGTCGTTGATTGTTTTCGGGCAGATTGAATTGAACCCGTGGCACATACTTATCGCGAAGGCTGGTTTCTATACTTATAACCCTCCTTTTTGTTGGGTCGCAGTCGGGTAAAATATCCCCACACCGGTGCTGGTAGAAACATAATACCTACTACCACTACCATTGATCGATCAGCATCACTGGTTTTTTTGTAATTTTATGTACTTAAGTTTTATGTCTGATGTTTTTATATTGTTATTTTGTATTGCATCCTTTTATAATCTTAAATCATTTCTTTCTTTCCTACTCACCTATAGTTACTCCATGATAATACGCATATAATTTGCAAATCATAACGATGAAACGTCAAATTCCTATGGATATTTATAGTGTGCTGTTTGCAGAATAAGATTGTAACAACAAATATTTGCAATAGGTACGTTTACGTATGAATAGCTTAAGTATATAATTCATTACTCGTAGCAGACAAAGTAATATAAGTACCTACAGAAATAGTGAATTATAATATAATAATAAATGACATTGTAACGAATACTGAGGGGGATGATTCAGACCATGATTCTGAGTTGATATCAAGTGGAAATTTCCGTCCCAAAATTCATGGTACTTTTTGTTTTCTTAAATTACTTATTTTCAATGCTATACTTTTGCGATGGAGAATTCTACTTGTAATTAACTCACAAATGAGCTGGACCACCCCCACAGTATTCGTTACGATGACACTAACAGTCTGTATAACACACATTACGCAGATGCACGTGTACAATAACGTCAATGTGTTAGTGTCTAAAAAGAGATTTTTTTGTATGAAGTGTCCAGGTTGTGCTCTTTATGTTATGTAAGTTTGTGTTACCTGGTCAAATATGGTGTAGACAGAAGCTGAAGGTTGGTGGATGGTGCAGACAATGGTGCGGCCATTGCGAGCCAAGTTCTTGAGCATCTCTATACACTGTCCGGACGTAAGACTGTCCAAACCCCTGTAATTATATCCTCATGTGAAACTTCGTCATATTACGGTAAAAATAAGGACTATCTTTTTCTATTATAACACCTTGAATAGCACCCGTTAGACTGACTAAAATGCAATTACAGCGCTCTTGTGACATAAGATAACATGTAAGTACTTATCTCCGAAGGGGTAGGCAGAAGTCTACAGTACCCCCTCCACGCCAGCTATGTTTAACCCCAAGTAACAGGCGATGACCGGGCACGAATAATGAGAATCATGTGATATCAGTTTTATATGATCCAAACATGAATTGAAATCTACAAAGTCGAATTCAGTGTAGGTTTAGAGCCTGGATTCGAATCAGGGACACTACTATTATGGATTACGAATTATCACGGACTTTCAGTAGTTAAGATACCCTTTGTTTTTGACGTGACTTATTGTAGATTTGCCGCAGATGGCGTTAACACGTTCTCTGCCGCGTAGGTCATCGGTGACCTCAACTGAACTAGATCGAGACGCCGCGTAGGGCATCAGTGACCTCACGGTAGGACTAAGTTTGAAACTGATTTGTGAGCCGTAGGCCATGTTTACTGAACATTTCTCTATAGCAGGTGACCGGAATGGCGCTGTAGACCAATCCTTTAGTATGGTGTTTGAGTAATCGTAAAGATGAAAATTATATGGGTGAAATTGCAAAGCAATTAGGAAAAAACAAATGCATCCATTATAAATCATGTTTATTTGTATTAATTATTACACAGTTCGCTACTAAATTATTAAAAAAACAAACTACAAATAACGGTGAGATTTATTGAAGCATTGTAAGCAATAATATACTGTACCAGGACAGTTCTTACAGTATGTAACTACTTTTTTAGTTTTATTCCGAGCGACTTTTGACCCATGTATTTTAACATTTTCTTTGTAGCAACCGACGCAGAAACGTCTCAATTTAGCAACAGGTCCATCTTTTTTCAGCAATTCATGTTTCAATCTCTTAGGTGTGGGGTGACCGGAGGCGTGCACTACACGGCGCCTGCATAACGGATATTCACTTATAAGTATTACAGCGCCGCGTAGGTCAATTATGACCTCGCAACTTTTTTTTTAAATATCTATGGAATCCAGTGTCGAATCAAAACACTTCATATATATATATGTATATATTGATCTAGCGCTTATATTTCCACCAAAAAGTTTTTTTGTTTTTTTTATTTTTTATACTACCGGCAGAGAACGTGTTAACTACTTGGCCGGAGAAATGGGGAACGATGAACGCTGACAGGCCTGAGGGTGCCCAGTTCGACGCGAACCTCGGCTATCAGGGCGTCGTCTGAGAGGAAAAATATTTGAAAGAATTAATCGACTCTAGTGGGTCGATAGCGATAAGCGCTGATTGAGGGAAATCGTCGATCACGCCGGCGGGGTCGGTATCGGGGTACTGAAGTGTTAGGTATCGCGAGTTGATTGGCCGCCTATATGGCTTGAGTAATCGGGTGGTCGGGATCGTATATTAGTTAAAATAAGCACAATAAGGAATATGTAAGTAAGTATACAATAAGTATGCTGTAAGCGTACTAACGTGGTGGGCTCGTCGAGGTAGATCACAGGCGGGTTGTCGATGAGCTCCACGGCGATGGACAGTCGCTTCCTCTGCCCACCCGACAGGTTGCAGCAGCGCGTCATCTCCGTGCCAGATAGTCCTAGCGTGTCCAGGATTTCGTGTATCTGTAGGACAAAAATAAGAATGTTTAGCAACATGGCCGTTGATTTTCATTTGTTCTGTTTGCTTTGTTGTACCAATCAGCTATAAGTACCTACAATACAACAAAAAGTTTTTGTATTTTGGAAAATTTGCAATACTTGGCTGATTATTATACTGGTAATGCTACTGTTGTGGACTGTATGTTCAGGATCTCGGGGAAATAAAAGGCTCGATCAAATTTCCGGATCAACTGCTAACTAACTCATTTATTTCATATAAATATCCACCTTAGCTACTAATTTCGCTATCACAACTAGTGGGTGTTCACGCGTCGATCGTTTAACTATCCTACTCTAACAGTATCGCCGTCTCGTTCTAGGGGCGGCGCTTCCTTCGCTGTCCCTTTTTAGCGGCGCCGTCTCGCTCTAGTGGCGGCGTCCGCTACATCTCTCCCCCCGGCGTAGCTTGTGAAGCCTCCTTCTTGATCAGCACGGCGAGCTTCCTCGTTGGTCTCCTGAAGATTCCCGTTCTGGTTCTGACGTCGGCGACTCGTATCCCGCCGTCAGGTCCGATGAAGGTCCGAATCACCTCCCCCATTGGCCAGACGTTTCGTGGCAGTGTCGGGTCAACTACCACTACGATGTCTCCTTCTTTCAGCCCGGCGTCGTTGTTCGTAGGCTCGCCTCGAGGTACCAGTGTCGGCAGGTACTCCTTCAGCCAGCGTTGCCAGAAATGGTCGGCGAGGGCCTGGCTTGCTCGCCAAGCTCGTCGGTCGGCTTCGTCGTATGGTCCGGTGGTTGGCAGCCCCATGGATCCTCCCAACAGAAAGTGGTTGGGTGTGAGGGCCTCCGGGTCGTTCGGGTCCACGCTGACATGAGTGAGGGGGCGGGCGTTGACCGAGAATTCCACCTCCGTTAACAGCGTCTGGAGCACTTCCTCCGGTGGCGCCTTTTCCTTAAGTACAGCGCCTAGTGCCGCCTTCACTGAGCGCACCATGCGCTCCCAGGCTCCTCCCTGGTTAGGCGCTCCAGGTGGGATGAACCGCCACTCCGTTCTGTGCAGCATCCCTTCTTGTTGCAGTGCGGGCGCCCATTCCTTGTAGGCGGCCTTCAGCTCGTGGTCTGCTCCGCGAAAGTTCGTCGCGTTGTCCGAGTAGATGACGCGGGGCCATCCTCTGCGTGCGGCCATGCGCCGCAACGCCATTAGCGCCGAGTCGGTGGAGAGGGAGGCGGCGAGCTCGACATGTATAGCTCGCGTGGTGAGGCATGTGAAGAGCGCGCCCCACCTCTTCTCTCGTCGTCGTCCGATCTTCACCATCATTGGGCCGAAGTAGTCCACTCCGCAGTTCGTGAAGGGGCGGTGGAATGGTTCCAGTCGGGCTTGCGGTAGATTCCCCGTCGCTGGTGCTCGCGGCATGGCTCGCCGCACTTTGCAGAGTGCGCAGGCATGCTCGACAGCGCGTACTGTTGGTCGCAGATGTATGATCCAGTATCGTTGTCGTAGGTCGTTGGTCACGCGCTCTCGGTTGGCGTGGCCGGCGGCGCAGTGTTCCCTCAGCACCAGCAACTTGGTCAGGTGATGACGGCCGTCCAGGATGATTGGTCGCTTCATATGTTCTGGAACGGTCGCGGCTCCAATACGACCTCGAACACGCAGGATCCCATCTTGTAGCTCCGGGTCTAGCTTGTATAGGCGGCTTGTCTTGGAAATGGAGCGCCCTGCTTGGATCCGTTCTATTTCAGCGCCAAAGCTCTCACGCTGAGCTCTTTGCAGGAGTGCTCGTTCGGCGCGTTCCAAGTGCTCCACTTCCAGGTTCTTTTTCTTCTTGCGGCACATGTCGATGAATGCCAATACCCGTGCCGCCGCTCTGATCAGTGTTTCATATTTGGAGAATCGACCAGGGTCAGGTAGCCAGTCCTCCTTCTGTCCATCGCGTGTCCCAGTGTGAAGGACGTCTTCCTCCTCGATGTGCGATGACTGTTCAGCGGGCCAGTGTTCCGGTGACTCGTATAAGAAGTCTGGCCCCTGAAACCAGCGGTCGTTCACGCTGATTGTAGTCCCATGACATCTTGTGGCGTCGTCGGCTACGTTGTGTGTAGTGGGGAGCCATCGCCATTCGTCCTTCTGGGTGAGCTCTGCGATCTCGCTCAGCCTGTGCGCCACGAATGGGGTGTAGCGCCGAGCGTCGTTCCGCACCCAGTGTATCACCGTCGCTGAGTCCGTCCAGTAGGTGACACTGTCGATCTTGATGCGGTGTTCCTTTTTCAGCGTGTCGGCCAACCTCACTCCGATGACGGCGGCTTGTAGTTCCAGTCGCGGGATCGTTTGTGTTCGCTGCGGCGCCACCTTTGACTTGGCGCCAACCAGAATGACCCCGATGCTTCCGTCGCAGCGCACTATCCTCCAGTAGGCCACCGTCGCGTATGCTTGCTCGCTGGCGTCGCAGAAGATATGTAGCTCGATGCGCTGATGGTTCTTCATCTCGTAGCATCGTGGTAGTCGTAGCCGGGCGATCTCTTCCAGCTGTGCCAACCAGCTCATAAATTGTCCGGCTTCTTCTTCCGGGATCGGCTCGTCCCATGGCAACTTAAGACGCCATAGGCCCTGAAGAATGATCTTCGCTCGGATCGTGTAGTGGCTCAGGAGTCCCAGCGGGTCGTATATGCTCATGACCGCACTGAGAGCTTCTCGCTTCGTAGGCGCGCGGCTTCGTGTTCGTACCTCGTCCGGTACTCTATTGAGCGACGTGTTGAACCCCAGTTCGTCTCGACCTGCGTTCCAGTAGAGGCCAAGTATTTTGTGCTCGGCGTGGCCCTCTCCTCCGAGCTGCGTTGGTTGGGTCGCTCGAAGCTCTACGGGCACTTCGTCCAGGACTCCCTCGTAGTTGGAGTTCCACCCGCGCAAAGTGAAGCCGGCGTCTGCGTGGACTTCTATCACCTCGTTGATGGTTCGGCGGCCCTCCTCGATGTCTTCATAGCTCGCCACAAAGTCATCCATGTAGTGACTGTGTGTGATGGCCTCCAGCGCACGTGGGTGAGTGTGCGCGTGAGCATGCGCGTTGTGGTCTCGCACGCTGTGAGCCATGAAGGGTGAGCTGGCCGCGCCGAAGATCATGCTCGTCATCTTGAAGCAGCGAGGCGGATTCTTCCGGTCGTTTCCCCTCCACAAGAACTGCTGGGCGGGTTGGTCTTCTGGGCGGATCTTCACACGCAGGAACATCTCTTGTATGTCCGCAGTGACGGCGACTGGTCTCTCTCTGAACCGGAATACGATCCCCTGCAGTGACAGTAGCAGGTCCGGTCCCTCTAATAGCTCGTCGTTCAGGCAGACACCGTGGCTGCGTGCGGCGGCGTCGAAAACCAGGCGTAGTTTTCCTGGTTTATTGGGGTTCTGCACGGCAAAGTGTGGCAGGAACCAACTGACGGTGCT